>NW_026625343.1:2745-4109 GCF_030028575.1 Malurus melanocephalus | reverse complement strand
CTTGTCACTTGAAAACCTCTGCTGGCAATGAAAGGATGTCTGATTTCATATCACTCTCACACCAACAGATCAAATTTAAAGTGAACCGTCCAGGGCACTGCCCCTTCCACTCCAGAGTTTGTGGGTTTTGTACTCGGATTGTTTCCTTGTGTAGGTGAATGTTTCAGAAATGGTACCTGCACAATGACATTTCTTGAGATTGAGACAAGATTCAGGGATGAAATTTCATTTGCAAAACCATACATTTTTTGAGTCTGTTACTAATTTGGGGGTGCTTCCTAGTTTGCATGGGTTTTATACTGTTTTGAGAAAACCAGTTTCTAAGGAGACAATATGAAGTGGTGTGTTCAATGGAAATCTTTTGTCATCTCCCTTCCATCATTTTAAAAAGGCAAACAATACAACAGTGAAAGCCAGTACATCCACTTATTCCAGAAGCTTTATTAAAAATGACAATCACTTATGACAGATATGTAAGGAGGGTAATGGCAGGGGAAGCCTAAATTTAAATAAAAATCAACATCATACACTGCCTGAAGGGTGATCTTAGCATATCATGTCACTAACAGGAGTAAAGCCCCCGAAAAATCAAAATATCAGAATGTTACTTAAAAGCAACACAACACATATAGACGTTTGTGTGTTTGTGTACATATGTAAGTATTCAGATAAGGAAATGAAACCCTGATAGAAAAATTAGTAAATTGAAACACTCAAGTTGTCTTTTGATTACACAATACTTTTTTTAAAGTATGAAAGGCAGATTAGAAAATCAGTATCAACCTGAAAAATCCTGCTTTCTTTCTTGAATGCAGGAGTAAAAAACTGTTCTATTTCCAGATACATGCATTTTCAAGAAAAACATTGTGCTGTCAGGACTTTGCACGTGAGTCTTTGTCCTGTGAAGTTTTAATCCTTTGAAGACATGTCTCTTGTCAGAATTTCTCCAAACCCTGCAGGAAACTTTGGCCTTTAATATTATGCTTTCCTCTTTAAAGAGTGGGATTAGTATGAAAATCTATCATGTCTGAATAAAGGTGGCCCACTAATTTTAACAACTCCTCTAATTTCAATCAACATTGTTAAATTAATTCAGACTTTTTCCTGAGAAGATGCAGAAGAACTAAAACTGATTTGATTATGTAGATAAAATCTGTACTGCTTCTGCTAAAGGTGCCTTTAAATTTGATTTATTTTCCTGTTTCTCAAACCTCCCACTCAAAATCTGGATGACATTTCCACCTTGAAGCCCAAACAGAAGTTTGTAGGTTGCTGTTTGGATGCTCGAGAAGATCACTGCAGTCTCTGACACCTCTAACATTTCATGCAGAGTACAGCTAAAAAGGGAAAGAGGTAGAGGGTTA
>NW_026625343.1:0-1525 GCF_030028575.1 Malurus melanocephalus | reverse complement strand
ATAACTTCATGGTAAATATAGTTCTGGGAGGAGAGTTATTGCAATATTCTAATTCTAATTACCAAAGTTAATTATAGTTTTAGCTTCCCAGGCAGTGAAGGAAACTATGTAAAAGGCAGATTCCAGAATGAGTCAGTTCTGAGAAAGCTCAGCTGAGGAAATAAGGTACCTKGAGGATTGTAATGCTCTAAGAGATGGAAAGAAATTGGGTAGTGGGATTACAAAACAGCTGTAGCACAGCAAAAAGCCAGGGAAAACCAGAATTATTTTCTGGCCTTATTATTGGAATTTATTATTTGAATTATTTGAATAAAATACTCCACTTCCTTCCTGCTTAGTGATGATTGTAGTCCACTTTATGATGCTGATTATTCTTTCTCTGAGAGGTGGTTCTATGGCACTGCTGCCTTGCCTGCTCCTTTTTTTCTGTCCTGTTGTCTCAGGTAGGCTAAAGCTTAAACAACAACACATCCTCCACAATTTTCTGTGCTGTTCACGTACCTGGGAGATATTTATTGTCTTCTGATGCTCTCAGGTATCTCTGTAATACCTTGAGATGGTCTCTGGACCATTACAATGCAAAGTCACGATTTTACTTCTCTAAGGGAGAATTGCTCCTGAGCACATTTCCATCAGAAATGGTTTCAGCTTTTGGCTACTTCAACATTATTAGTCAGTAAACACATTGTGAGGGCTGGCACATTTCATAGTTGTGAAATGAATGGAATCATTCTGATGTTGAAAGCCACACCTGCAGGGAAATCCTTATCTCATGAGCATTTTGCATGTATAAATGACACCCCTYCCTCTCTGAGTTTGTGCATTTCTCTGGAGACAGAAAAGAAATTGCTTTTTGGTCATGAAACTGGATTTTGTAGTTTCTTCCAGAAGACTGTTCTTTTTATGGACATACAGCTCAAATTAAATCACACTTGACAATTTACCCAGGACCTTTGTGTTACAGGTTTGTCCCATTTTACAGAAATAATTGTTACAACACTTTGCTGTGCAGTCGTTTCTCCCTTTGCAAGCTGAAGTGCTTGAGCTGTGGTTTAATTTTCTCCCACCACACCAGCAATATGGGATTGGGATTATCACAGTGTTTGCAGTAGTATCTACAGTCCCAGAAAATGAGGGAGAAACAAATGGAAGCCAAACCTTTTCTTTCTCCACTGGGTTTTCATTATGTAAACACCATCAATCTGCACAACACAGGGGAACTGTTTAAAACCTGTATGATACTGCAAACTTTGCAAAGTTTACAGTGAAGGCAAGGCTACATCTAAAATTGTTAATAAGGTTCCATAATACAAACAGAAAATGGTGAGAAATCTCTGAGAAATTAATGTTACAGCATGTAAACTGGTTTACTGGAAGCACACAAGATAGGATGTCTGTCAGGTTTTTTTTTTTTTTTCTGCCCACTGGATAAGTCTGAGAGGACATATTGGTGTAAAAATTATTAATAATTGGGACCCATTTGATTTTGCATTCATTGACTTCCAATCTAAACAATGCTAATATT
>NW_026625342.1:14762-16370 GCF_030028575.1 Malurus melanocephalus | reverse complement strand
GTGTTTTGGGGGCCATGGACAGCCAAGGTGGAGTTTTTGGGTTGGCAGTGTCATGCCGGGGTGGTGCTGGGTCCTGGTGGGCCCTCACATCCCCACAGTCACCATGTTGCCCTGGCAGGACCTGAGCAATTTCTACGCGCAGTACAAATCCATTGAGCCCTACCTGAAGAAGAAGGGCGGCGCAAAGGAGGGCCAGCAGCAGTACCTGCAGTCCATCGAGGAGCGCCAGAAACTGGTCACTGCCACCTGCTGACCCCTGCGGGCCGGCCCTGCAAGGGTTAAACCCCAACCCCTGGCACCTCCCCTTCCCCAAATCCACTGTGATCCCGATCCTGATCCCCATCTTGATCCCGGTGTGGGCGGGACATGGCCCCATGACTGGGGCTGGGCTGGCCAGGGGGGCTCCAATCCCATTCCCGCTGTCTGTCCCACCCCATTCCCTGTGTGGGGAGGACATGGCCCCATGGCTGAGGTGGCTCTGATCCCATTCTCACTGTCTGTCCCACTCCATTGCCTGCTGGAGGAGGACACAGCTGTGTCCCGTCCCCAGTGTCCCAGCCCCAGGGTGACAATCTCACCTGTCCCCTGCCCAATGTCCTAGTCCCAGGGTGACAGTCTCACCTGTCCCCTGCCCAATGTCCCAGTCCCAGGGTGGCAGTCTCACCTGTCCCCTCCCCAGTGTCCCAGTCCCAGGGTGACAATCTCACCTGTCCCCTCCCCAGTGTCCTAGTCCCAGGGTGACAATCTCACCTGTCCCCTGCCCAGTGTCCCAGCCCGAGGGTGACAATCTCATCTGTCCCCTGCCCAGTGTCCCAGTCCCAGGGTGACAGTCTGTCCCCTGCCCCCTTCCCTGCAGGACGGGCTGTACRAGTGCATGCTGTGCACCCTCTGCAGCACCAGCCCTGGGGTGACAGTCTGGGGTGTGTCCCCTCCTCAGGGGTGACTCCCCCGTGTCCCAGCCCTGGTGACAGTCCCGTCTGTCCCCTCTGTCCCCCCTGCAGGACGGGCTGTACGAGTGCATCCTGTGTGCCTGCTGCAGCACCAGCTGTCCCAGTTACTGGTGGAATGGGGACAAGTACCTGGGCCCCGCCGTGCTCATGCAGGTCAGCCCGGCCCTCTGTGTCCCCTCCCAGCATTCCGGATGTGGCCTGGGCCGTGTCCCCCCAGTGACATCGATGCCAGGAGGTGACAGTAGCGGTGTCCCTGTCCCCTCCCCTCCCCCAGGCGTACCGCTGGATGATCGACTCGCGCGATGACTTCACAGAGGAGCGGCTGGCGCAGCTGCAGGACCCCTTCTCRCTGTACCGCTGCCACACCATCATGAACTGCACCCGCACCTGCCCCAAGGTATGGCCCGACCCCAAAAACAGCATGGAATGGTCTGGGAGGGACAGGGCATGGGGCACTGCCACCCCTGCTACTGTCAGGGACACCCAGCACTGCCACCCATGGCTTGGGTCCCTCCCAACCTTACAAGGAAGCACAGTGTCAGCTCAATTCCAGGTTTTGGGGGAGAAAAAGGAGCAGCAGCAGCAGATTTGGGAGTTCACTACAGCTTTAGTCCATCCTGTAAGGATGGGAGGGCACCAGCAGCTCAATTCCAGCTTT
>NW_026625342.1:9047-10537 GCF_030028575.1 Malurus melanocephalus | reverse complement strand
TCTTCCGGCGGCGCGTGGGGCTGCGGGGTCGCGCCATGAGTTCAGGTCAGGGACCGGCACCGGGATCGGGATCGGGATCGGGATCGGGATCGGGATGAGGGGTCGGGATTGGGATGAGGGGTCAGGATAAGGAGCGGGACTCCCCGAGGGCCCGGGGGTTCCCAGCGCCGCTCCAGCCCAGCGCGGCGGGGTGGGGACAGTGCGGCTCCAGTGCCACTCATTCCCATTCATTCCCATTTATTCCCATTAATTCCCACTCATTCCCATTCATTCCCACTTATTCCCATTCATTCCCATTTATTCTCATTTATTTCCTTTTATTTCCATTTATTCCCATTTATCCTCACTTATTCCCATTTATTCCCACTTATTTCTATTTATTCCCACTTATTCCTATTTATTCCCACTTATTCCCACTTATACCCATTTATTTCGCTTTTTTATTTTGTCTTTCTTTTAAAATTTCGCTCTTTTATTTTGCCTTATTTTGCCTTTTTAAAAAATTTTGCCTTATTGCCTATTTGCCTTTTTTTTGCATTTGACATTTTTATTTTGCTCTTTCTTTTGCATTTAAAAAAAATTGCCTTTAAAAGATTTTACTTCATTATTTAGCCTTTTTTAACTTTGTTTTATTATTTTGCTTCACTCTGCTTTGTTATTTTCCTTACTTTTTAAAATTTTCCCTCATTATTTTGCTTTTCATTTTACTATTTAATCTTGCCTTTTTGCTTTTTTTTTCCTTTTTAATTTTCCTTTATTTCACTTTATTTTGCCTTTTAAAAATTTTATTACTTTGCTTTTTTATTTTTCTTTAATCTTCTTTATTATTTCATTTTATTTTGCTTCATTTCCCTTTTTTGCTTCCTTATTTTGCTTCCCTTTTTACTTTGCTGATTTTTTACTTTCACTTTTTAATTTTACATTTACATTTACTTTATTTTCCTTTAATTCACTCTTTATTTCTTTTTCTGTGTTTTGTTATTTTGCTTTTTTCTTTTACTTTCTTTCAATTTTTTATTTTCATTTTTTCTCTTTTGTTTTTACTTCGATTCATTTTGCTCTTTTTTCCTTTCACTTTTTTATGCTTATTTTTCTCACTTTGATTAATTTTGCTTTTTCTTCTTTCTTTCACTTTTTTATTCTAATCTTTCTCCTTCTCTTATTTTGATTAATTTTTCTTTCTTTCACTTTTTTGTTCTCATTTTCTCCTTTTTTACTTCAATTTATTTTGCTTCTTTATTCTTATTTTCTTCCTTTTTTTACTTGGATTCATTTCACCTTTTTTTTTTGCTTTATTTTGCTTTTTTATTCCTTCCGTTTCTCTTTTATTTCGCTTTATTTTGCTTCACTTCCCTATTTTATTTGGCTTTATTGCCCTTTTCTGTGCCGCTTTCCCTGTCCCTCCCATGTTTCGCTTGCCCTTGGGATTCCCATCCTTTCCCATTTATTCCCATTTATTTTGCTTTTTTATTTTGCCTTTTAAAATTTTC
>NW_026625342.1:5995-7704 GCF_030028575.1 Malurus melanocephalus | reverse complement strand
GAGCCGCCTCTTCCCGAGTTTCCTCCAGAACGGGCGGTTCCGTTTCGGGGCAGGGCCGGGGCTCGGGTTCGGGAGAGTTCCTGGTGGGATTTCCCGTGGAATCCGGGCAGTGCGGGATCCCGTCCCCCCGGAGCAGCGGGGCCGGGGCATCGCCGACCCCCTCCGAGCTCCCGGGGTGCTCGTAACCCCCGCTTTGGGGGGCGGAGGGCTCGGCTGGGCTGCTCCGAGGGAGTTCCCGGGATCCGGGGCCGGAGCGGGGCTGTCCGGGAGCCCCACGCCGTGTTTGCCGGCCCGGAGGAGTGGCCATCGCTCCCGGATCCCGGCGGCGGCGCGGCTCCTCCGCTCCCGATGCTTCCCGGCCGCGACTGGGCACGGGATACCGGCCCTGCCGATCCCATCCCGGCCAATCCCGTCCTTCCCGATCCCATCCCGGCCGATCCCGTCCCCACCGGCAGCCGCTCCGCCCGGCCGCCCGGCTGGATGAGGCGGGGTGAGTTCAAACCGGAGCTGTTCYTCACCTGCCGTGCTTGGAAGCGGCCGGGATGGGAGTGGGGCGGGAGGGATCCCCGGGACGGGAGGGATCGAATCCCCCGGGAGTGGGAACGGAGGGATCCCCCGGGAGTGGAAAAGATCGAATCCCCCGGGATTGGGAATGGAGGGATCCCAGGGAGCGGGGCTGACGGGAGCCACTCGGTTCCTCCGCAGGATTTGGTGCTTTAGGATCAAAAAAAGTYGCGATAATTCCGCTCAGCAGAGGGGCGAGCCGGGCATCCCACGGCCCGAGGCTCCGGGAAGGAAATCAGGGTGTTTTTGGGTTGTTTTCAGGGTTTTTTTGAGTTGTTTTCAGGGTGCTTTCGGCTGTTTTCGGGCTGTTTTCAGGCTGGTTTTGGGCTGTTTTCAGGCTGGTTTTGGGTTGTTTTCAGGCTGTTTTCGGGTTGTTTTCAGGCTGGTTTTGGGTTGTTTTCAGGCTGTTTTCGGGTTGTTTGGATACTCTTCCCCCTCCTGCAGGTGGTAAAGCTCCTGTGCCCGGCCCTCCCCCTGCCCGGCTTTTGTCCTGCCGCTTTCCCTGTGCCTGAAATCGGCGCTTKCTGCGCGATTTGAGGCTGGCGAGGGGAGATCTGAGCTCTCCCTTTCTTTTCTCAGCTCCTGGGAGAATTTTTGTTTCACTCAACGTTCCCTTGGGCTCGTCCCCCAATTCCTGCACCCCAAGTTTATCCCGTGCAGCTGCAGAGGGGGATCCCCCACCACCAGCAGGGAATGGTCTCAATGAATCCCTTTATCCCGTGCGGGGCAGCTCCGTGTCGGGCAGGGAGCAGCAGGAATCCCGCCAGGGTGGTTTTTCCGGTGCAGATCCTTAAAGCCGGTCTGGGTGCCCTGCTGGAAACCTGACCCGGGCCCGGCCAGCAAATATCCACGTGTTCAGGAGCGGGAGCAGCTCCGGGCTCCGAGATAGTGATCAAGAGTGGGAATGAGCTCCGAGCTCCGGGCTGGTGTTCAGGAGCAGGATCAGCTCCGAGCTCCGGGCTCCGAGATAGTGTTTAGGAGCGGGAATGAGCTCCGAGCTCCGGGCTGGTGTTCACGAGGGGGATCAGCTCCGAGCTCCGGGCTGGTGTTCAGGAGCAGGATCAGCTCCGAGCTCCGGCTGGTGTTCAGGAGCAGGATCAGCTCCGAGCTCCGGGCTGGTGTTCAGGAGCGGGATCAGCTCCGAG
>NW_026625342.1:2341-3920 GCF_030028575.1 Malurus melanocephalus | reverse complement strand
TGGCATTCCCTGTGTGGGACCCTCCCTGTGTTCCCAGTGTGGGATCTGTGCCAACATTCCCGGTCTGGGACTCACCCTGGCATTCCTGGTGTGGGATCTACCCAACATTCCCAGTCTGGGATTCTGTGTCTGGGTTGGATTCTGTGGGTGTGGGTTGGGTTCTCTAGGTCTGGGGTTGGCTTTGCGGATTTGGGATCGGGCTCTGCCCCCATTTCCCATCAGGACCCTGGGAATGTTTCAGCTGCTTGTTCTCCCCGTGTCTGGCACCTCCTTTCATCCAGCCCCAGATTATTCCCCAAATTTGTTGTCATCATCATTATCATCATTATCATCATTATTATAATTATTATTATCATCACTATCATCATTATGGTCATTTTTACTGTTATCATCATTATCATTATTATCATCATTATCATCATCATCATCATTATTATCATTAACTATCCCAGAGTTTTTCCCAGCAATCATCATTATTATTCCTGAAATAACTCCGCTTCCCCGTCTGTACCGCTGGCAATTTCCCTTCCCTGTCCCCTGTTCCCTGCCCGCTGGGTGGCCCGGGGCTTGCTGCCCTCCCGGGGCTCTGCAGGGAGCTCCCGTTCTCGTTCCCATCCCGGTGTTCCCGAGCTCCCGTTCCCATCCCGGTGTTCCCGAGCTCCCGTTCCCGTTCCCATCCCGGTGTTCCCGAGCTCCCATTCCCATTCCCATCCCGGTGTTCCCGAGCTCCCGTTCCCATTCCCATCCCGGTGTTCCCGAGCTCCCGTTCCCATTCCCATCCTGGTGTTCCCGAGCTCCCGTTCCCATTCCCATCCTGGTGTTCCCGAGCTCCCGTTCCCATTCCCATCCTGGTGTTCCCGAGCTCCCGTTCCCGGTCCCATCCCCATTCCTGTTGCCGGTCCCCTCCCTGTGTTCCCGAGTTCCCGTCCTGGTCCCATCCCAGTGTCCCGGAGTTCTCGTTCCCGGTGCCAGCCCCCTCCCGGTGTTGCAGGACCCCTTCGGGCAGTGCTTCACCACCAAGGTGCTCTCGGAGCCGCTGGGCGAGGCCAGGTGAGCCGGGCTGTGTCCGTGCGGGGTTGGAGGAACGGCCGGAGCCGGGGCTGACCGGGGAGTGACCAGAGCTGACCGGGGGACTGACCGGGCCTGACCAGGACTGACCGGGGATGAGTGGGACTGAGCAGGGGGTGACTGAGACTCACCGGGGGATGAGCGAGGGGAGACCAGAGCTGACCCGGGCTGAGTGGGGATGAGCAGGGGGTGACCAGGGCTGACGGGGGAACTGACCGAGGCTGAGCGGGAGGTGACCGGGGCTCACCGGGGCTGACCAGGGTCCCGCCCCAGCAGCCTGGAGCTGCAGCCCGGCGGGGCCCGGCCCGAGGATCGGCGCAGCAGCATCGCTGTGGGGGTGGCGGAGGACGAGGAGAGCCAGGACACGGCRCGGCTGCACCACACGGACGAGGTGATCGAGGGGCATGAGGGGCCCTGCCCCTTCTCAGACCGTGTCCCTGTCCCCATCCCTGTCCCTGCTGTTCCTGTCCCTGTCCTGGTCCCCTCCCGCACGCTGACCCCTCCTGTCCCC
>NW_026625342.1:0-93 GCF_030028575.1 Malurus melanocephalus | reverse complement strand
CCTTTCTTCTTCCCTCCTGCAGGAGGAGGATCTATGGCCCCAACCTCATCGAGGTTCCCGTCAAGTCCTACGGCCGGCTCCTGGTGGAGGAGG
>NW_026625341.1:3186-14860 GCF_030028575.1 Malurus melanocephalus | reverse complement strand
CAAACATGTCATGAACAGTAATAAACTGACAATACAAGAATTACTGTGGCAATTGGAAATTTCATTGGTTCGTTCACAGCTCCATCCCATCTGTAGGCAGGTTTGTTCAAAAAAGAAAGAGAAAATTTGGCCCATTACGGACCCGTTATGAAAAGGAAGGAAAAGCCTCTTGTGTCTGTACAAAGGTGACAGAGCCTAAGCAAGAACTGCTGATCACATCTCAACTGAGCTCTGCTGGCGCTGCCCCGCTCCCAGACTCGTGTCTGATCTTCAGCAGGGAGGTTCTGGCATTCCTAGAACAGGGAACAACACAAACTTCCTGGGCAGAACCAAGCTGTGTAACTGCATCAAACTGGTACCTTTTAGGTGGGTTCTGGCTTTTACCTCATGAAGTGCTTTTTGCTCTGCTCTTGTTGCTTTCCCCAACTTAGTAACAAATTTTGGACTAATTGCAACTGTAATCTGGCACTAGCAGTCAGCCTTCTCTTTGTTTTTATTCTGTTTTTCAACAAATAAATTTGAAGAGGAGTAATGCCTGGAAATGTGTTTCAGGACAGCTCCACGTTTCTGCAGGACAATTCTGATTATTTTGTTTCCTTCCCCCTAGTCCTGAGATGATTGCACACCAGTGTTCCCTCTATCTTGTCTAAGGGACTGAACTCACAGCCCAAAGTTCCAGTCAGGGATCTTCAGGGAGGGATGGGCTTTCTTCCACCATTATTTCTTCCTGTCAAATTTGCCTTTATAATTCTACTCTAACATTCCCTGGATGTTGGGAAAGAAGTGCAAAATTATATCCAAGACAGCACCACAGATTTATGGGGTGGGCTAATCATGTTTTCAGTTGTCCTGCCTGCTCCTTTCTAAGAATGCCCAAAAGTCCAGGGCAATATTTCTGACTGCTGCCAGCAGAGCTGTGTCACCAACTGTGGACACCTCTGCCATCTATGAAATCTTCACTGCAATCTATCAAAAAGAACCCAAAGCCAGGAAAAAATATATAGATTTCACCAGACTGACTGGTGTGATTGACCCCCCTGATGGATGAGATATCATCCAGAGGGGCCTGAACAATCTGGACAAGGGGGAGGGTGGGCATTTCACCAATTTCTACAGTGCTGCAATTGCAGCCATGAAAACCAACCATGTCCGGGGCTGCTCTTCCAGATCCCTTCCATCCAAAAGCCTCTGTAGGAATTCATTATTTCAGAAAACTGAGCAGTTCTTCATACTGGGAGCTTGCCATGGGTATGGCATGTTTCATCCTCCAGTGCTGCAGTTCATCAAGAGACATGAAAGCAATGAAGTTCCTCTTTCAAAATCTCACAAACCATTTCAGAGCTCCATGATTTGAACTGTTTATTTCTTTAGGATATTAAATATTAGCATTGTGCTTGACAACAAACATACTTCTCAGAGTCACCTGTGTACCCTGAGATGGAATTAAGGACTCTCTATTCCATCACCAGTGCTGCAGACAATTTTATCCCTTGCTCAGAAAGCTGGTCTGACAGAAAGTTTTGTGCTTTTTAAACTAAAACAGTTTCTGAACCCAAAATTAAGCTCTGGTTCAAACTCATTTACCACTCATAAAACTCAATACCACTGCATTTAATTGGAAGCTTATATCTCAGCAGTGTCTTTTTAACTGAATTTTGCATGAATGCAATATTTTCTGTCATGTACAAGAAGCAGTTGTTGTGACTCATGTTTCTCATGTCTGTCATGAATGCCAAGAAAATGCAATCTTTGCTCTTCTGGTACAGCTGTATTCCTGATGTAGGACAGCGCTGCTTGTACCCTGCATAGAAACAACAAAAAGAAAAGCTGATTGTAAGTATACTTTTCGTTTTCTGCCTAGGCATGACATTTTTTTTTTTTTTGTTGCTACTCAAAACTGACTACAGAAGCTGAAAAGAGTTAATTTCTGTAAATGATCGATAGGCAGCTCTGCTTAACAGTGACATTCATGGTTTTCAGTCAGTGTGCCATCCATGGTGATTTAGGCAGTGTGATGGTGATGTCCCCTATGAAAGACAACATAAAAGTTTATCCATCATACTGCCTAAGGTGGCTTGAGGAATGTGGTCTGGACAAAAAATAGACAGAATATTTACGGTGCACAAGTCTTCCTAAAAAGTAAAACTCCATCTGCCAACTTCCCCCTGCTGATGTGCAGGAATTGCTGCTGATGGGAAAGGACAGGGTTCGGGTTAATGCATTATTTGCATTGGTTTTGGTCTCTATTGTATAATGCAGAAGTTAAATCAATCCAGTTTTACATTTTTTCTTTGAGCTTCCTGGAGTGAGAAAAAAAGCTTGCTCAGATTTTGTTATTTTCTACCAGTAAAGTGAGAAGACGTTTTCATTCCACATTTCCTCCTGCCACGTGCTTTCAAGTGTGTGATGAAAGATCTCTGGAGCCCAGATGTTGTGCCTCTGTGTGTCACACAACTTTTGAGAGGGGACAGTGACACAAACCAGAGCCCTCCCTGGTGCAGCTGCTGGGGACAGAGAAAATGTAACAGAAGGTTCATGCATATATTGAGATAAGGACTGGGAGAGATCACTCATCACGGGAAAAACAGACTAAATTTGGGGATATTGATTGAATTTATTACTGAAAAAATCAGAGCAGGATAGTGAAAAATAGAATAAGCCCTTAGACACACCTCCCTCAACCCCTTCCTCTTTTCCAGCTCTCCCTTCTGCCCCAGCAGTGCAGTTGGCAGTGGGGTTTAGGTCAGTTCATCACATTTTTTCTCCAGCTGCTCTGAGAAAGGAGTCGTTCCCCTGCTGCGCCGTGGGGTCCCTTCTTTTCAGGCATCCCCTGCTCCAGGGTGGGCTCCTCCAGGGGCTGCAGGTGGTCTCTGCTCCCCCACGCCCTCCAAGAGCTGCAGGAGCCTCACCATGGCCTTACCATGGATTCCCAGCTCTGGTGCCTGGACCAGCTCCTCCTCCTCCCCCTTTACTGACTTGGAAATCAAATAAAGCCAAAATGTAAAGCCAAAACAATAAACCAAATCTTTTATAACTCTACCAGTATTCACACCATGATATAATTTTCATTTAGAAGGCATTGAATCTCATTCCAAGCAGAGCTAGCAATGAACCCCAAATGTCAGGTGTTTGATTTTTTCCAGTTATTTTGGGTTATTTTGTTATTTTCTCTCCAAATTGCCTGGAGGTAAGGATGAGTGCCAGAACTCAGGAACATGCACTAAACCCCACAATCTCTTCAAAGGCTTCAGCAGATATTGGGATCAGTCTTTAGCAGAGAGACTGAAATGTGAGAAAGTATGTTACGCTGAAATTTTCATCTCTGTCCTGGAAATAATTTGAACAGCTTTACATCTGATTTATTTCTCATAAAGAACCCAGGATAATCCTTCAAACATAAAATTGTCATATCTGCAAGTTATTTTCTACAGCATGTGTGGTAAATACATTTGATGGAAAATGGGTCCATCAAGTTAAGCAGCTTCATTTCCCAAACCTCCAATCCAGAAGGTGTTGCAGTTTTGTAAATGTTCCATTAGGATCAAGACACTGGGGTTTTATGGACTTTTTTTATGGATGATTTTGACCTGCTGCTTGTTCCAATCTGAGGTAATGACAACTCCAAAAATTGCCAGCTCCTTTCGTTCAAAAATAAAGAAATTTCTGTGCCATCACTGGAATTTTAAATGACCATTATTTAATATTTAGAGGAGTTCACACCAGTGTCATTGCATTATTCTTTGCCTTCAAAGCACCCGAAAATTGACACATCACCACGTAATGAGAACACTTGTTCCTTTTATTTCTATTCTTTACATCTGCTGCAAGGTCACACCTTTTACAAGAACAGTCTGACTTCTCATGTCAATGTTGTCTTTTCATTTTCAATTCCTCTAATTCTGTTTCTAAATGATAAATGGGACTCTCAACCCTCCCCTGTCTGAGGTTTGGTCCCTTTTGTACAGAACTGCTCAAGAAAGAGATGAGACGAGTCCTGTGGAAGGGATTTGCTCTCACCAGGGTTTGATCAGCAGGAAAGACACAGGAAAACTTCGCATTTTCACCTGATTAACACAGGCCAGATTTGCATGTGCAAATCATCTGAATTTCCATTCTAAAATGTGCAGATTAGACCATTTCTGTTTTCAGGTGCTGGAGAGCGGGGGAATGAGTTCTGGTGTCAGGTATTCCAGATGCAGTTTGCTGATGAAATAATAATTCTTTCAGTATTTTTGCCTAATGCTGATTTAAAAAGCAACATTAATTCAAAGTGTTTTGCTCTTGGGTGCAAGAGACAAATAAGGTTGCTTAAAAGGTGTCAATTTTCCATTTTCTCACAGCATCTTCAACAGCAAATGATATATTGGGAGAGCTGTAGTGAGTGCTCAGAGAAATCCCAGTTCCCCAAGTGAAACCTTTTCAAACAGCAAAGTTTTCCTCAGAGATTGCTGAAGCACAAGGAATAAAGAGGTAGGACATTTTTGAACATTTAAATTAAGGTAATTATGGACCTTATATACCTTAACCTTACAAGATTATACCTTGGATGTTGCATACCTGTAATACCTTAAGATAACAACCATACAGAGCAGATTTGCTTTCTAAAGACCCAATATTTTGTGGGGTCTGTGAAAGAGCTGTAAAGATGTTTTTGGCAGATGGGATCTCATGGTCACTCTGACTATAGAGGTTACACTGAAAGTCACCTGTGAAGACCTCTTTTATTTCTGAAACTGATGGAAAGGGTTGAGGGGGACTTTATTGCCTGAAAAAAGTTCAGTGTCAGTGCAAGGAAAACTTTGTCTTCCACCAATTTAAACTTCTTGTGTTTCATCTAAAAATGCATTAAGTCAAAACAATAAACCCACTATTTTATAACTCCACCAATTTAAACTTCATTATTTCATTTTCATTTAGAAGGCATTGAATCTTATTCCAAACAGAGTTAGCAATAAACCCCAAATGTCAGGTGTGGCATGGTATTTGAATTTTTTCAGTTATTTTGGGTTATTTTGGGTTATTTTCCCTTCAAATCATCTGGAGGCAAGGATGGGGAAAGGAAAACAATGGATTTGAGAAAACTTTTTTTTTTCCCCCAATCCAGTTGCAACTTAAATTAGTAATCTTGGTAATATTATGTCTCATCTTCCCTGGTACCACTTACAATGTAAAATTCTTTTAACATCTTGGTGAAAAGCACATTCACTGGTTAGGTGCTTGCTTCTAGACTAATATCATGTATTCATTAAAGGCTAATATTTATCTTCTTCTAATGGTCTGGAAGTCTGCAAATATCTAAATTTTATGAAGTTCAGAGTTTTCAAATCTGTTGCTGTACAGCTTGAACATTTATTTAAGTCTTTCCATTTTTGAACACACACACACTAATACTGAACTATTAAAGATACAACATCAAATATTCAAAATACCTGTAAAACTAATTCAGATTAAATCTTCTCCAAGATCATAGGGTGATTTTATGTGTAAACTGTTTGCTTGAAAAATATTTTTTAAAAAATGCCASAAAAAATTTTATAGGCAGCCACATGGATCCATACCAAAGATCTGCAAATAAATACCATTTCTACATTTGAAAAACACACAGTTGTATTGTTTGGTTTAGTTCTGGAGCATTTTTTCACAAACAAGAAATGGACTGATAGTGAATTTGATAGATAATTATAGAAAAAAAAAAGGCAGGGGGAGACATATCATCATATTTAATCCCAGGTTTGAGAAATCCCTATTGCCAAGCCCTTCTGAGTTCTGAATTCACTGAATACTGTATACATTCATAAAAAAAAAAAGAGCAAAATGTCTTTCTTGCAGCAAAACAAAACTAAAAAGAAAACTAAGAAACGAAACTGTAGAAGAATTCGATAAATGTTTATATATATTCAGAGAGAAAAGAGCATACTTTCAAAAATTCCAACATAATAGGAAATGTATTTTTTTTTGCACACATTGCCAGTGACAGAAGGCTACAAAAATCCAGGGGTTCTCATTTGAAGAGAAATGGTAGATAAGAATCTGTATTCAAGAAGTTCTGACTGTCTTTGCGTGTTTGTGTTTGATTTTAGCCTATGACACTGCTCCTCAAAGGTTTGTGATCCATAGGAACATAAAGGAACTCACATCTGATCCCAGCTCAGATTTTCCATGGGGATGCATTTTTCCAGACAGCCCTGATGTCCATTTTACTGTGAGTCAGCTCTGCAGGGGATCCAAAGTTTGTGTGTAGATTCATCTGGGTTCATGTGAGAAAACAACTTCTGAGCAATATAACAAATTTCAGCAGAAATTAAGGGTCACCATCCCTCTTTTACACACTCAAAATGTAGGCTGTGCTCTGTGATATAAATCTGGTTTCATTTGGTTTGGTTTGCTCTCCCTTTATCTGTGAGGGAGTATTTTCAAAGGTCCTATGGTTGAACATGTGATATCACACAAATCACTTTTTAGAGCCTTCTGCCACTAATTCCACCAGAATTTGAGACCTCTTGTTGAAATGAACTTCTGATTTCTGCAGTTTTGTGTATCAGAGCAAAAGCAAACACTGTACATTTATGAGGACTGCCATTTTTAGCTCAAACTAAAGTTTAAACCAATTTTAACCAAACGAGAGAACTGATAACTGTGCAGATTGAAAGCCTTACTGAAAACTGTTTTCTTTTTGTTATTTACCATGTGTCTGACTTTTTTGGTAGCTCAGGAATATGCAGCCTCACCAAAAAATGCAAACTTGAGCTCCATATTTAAAGAGAGCAAAACACAGAACCTAGGAGGAACTCTTCTCTTTAGACATACAGGACCTGTAAGCTGTTTCTGTTAAATCAGATGAGAAAATCTTGAATAAAACAAATTCTTCTAATTGTCCCTCCTTGTGAAATAAAGAAACTTTTCTTTATCCTGGGGAGTGGGGGCTTGAAATGCTTGTTTTGAAATACATCTATAAAAAAATACTTCTAGTCAGACGTTGCAGTCAGGTAATTTTTTTTTATCATGGAATTTTTTTCCTAGGAAAAAGGAAAGAAGAAGGAACTTTTTGAAGGCTCCAGTGAAGGTACAACTTTCTCCAAGCATCACAARATGATTCATCTCTTCTGGCAAACAAAGAATTGTCCTCTTGGGGGCATTTGGATAAGTCTTTTAAAAATATCAAAAAAAGTTATTCTGCAACTTTACCACCCTGTATTTCGGGTTAATGGCTGTCTAAGGATTTTTCATGGCTTTTCTGGCCATGTTCTTTTTATATTCTTCTGTAAAAAGGAATAATCCTTCTAATTATTACTGGATTATTTGTGGTTTGGAAATGACCACAGATGAAGGGCAAAAAAAATCAGACATGGCAAAACAGAATGAAAAAAWTTATTAGTTTAATTAAGATAACTATTGAATCTTAGCTGAGAAATCTTCATCCTGAAGRAAATACTGAAATCCTAAAAAATCTCCAGTCCTGAAGTTGGAAGTTTGGAAAATGCTAGATAAAAATGGTGTTTGAATGATTTATTTAAACTTTGCCTTTAAAGTAAACAGGCAAGATAAAACCATAATAAAGCACATTCTAAACTATCCATATCTCCCTCTGCCTTTTTTTTTTTTCTTATTTTGCTTCATCTGCATTTTGCTGAGAAAAACACAGATATGAGGGTTCCAAAGCATAGATAAAAAGATGGGAGATAATAGAAGTTTAAGTGGCAAGGAGGATTAAAACCCTGAAATTTGATTAGCTATCAGAGGATGTTCCAGCAATAAAAAATGGGTTTAAGAAATGGAGATTTTACTTTAAAAAAATACTGACCTTGAAATTTCTTGACAAATGGAAAAGTCTAATTTTGAACAAATGTCAAAGAGTGTTTTCCTTCATTCTTAAATAATTCACAGTGAATAAATATGCACTCTAAATAATATTTTTTCTTTCTATTTTTAAAGAAGTTTTTCTGTTTGTAGGTTTTTCCTCTCAGTCCCCTAGGGGATATGATTGCAACTTATAAATTATTTCTGAATGTTATTTCTTTTCTTATTCAAAGAATTTGTAATTTCTGAAATTCTGCATGGTAGTGGCTAATGGAATTCAACTTCAAAAGCCTGACTCTTCAAATATTTCAAATTGATCCAGTGTGTGCAATGTTGGTCTCAAACAGAAAATTCAAGTTAAAATCCTGGGTTTTGTGGGGGKTTGAGTTTTGTTTTGTTTTGTTCTGTTTTTGTTGTTTTTCCTTCTATCTCTTCACACCCAGGAAGTAAAACAAGAGCTGAAAAATTATTGACATTAATATCTGTATGCAAGAAATGTTGGCAAATGTGAGAGGTATTTTTATTAATTTTTCTTTTAAAAAGGACTGAGTATGTTGCTTAAAGTTACAGGTTTGGTGTAGTTTTTTTGTCTGTTATTTGTGTTTTGTTTTCATTCCAAAAGCTTACACTGTCAATAACTGTGGCCTGATATTTTTTCACAATGTGAGATAACAAATACCTGAGACATTTGATACTTGAAACATTTAATACATGAAGAGAGGCTGCTCAAATACAATAATAGTAGAAACTGATTTATAACCTAATGCAGGTCAGTGTTAGCACCATGATAGCCCTCAATTAGGTGCAAAAATGTTGGGTTTTGGTGCTTTGGAAAGCTTTATAAAAGCATAGTCACTGTTTGTGGTGGGGAGATAATCTGAATTTTGGAAATGGAAACAAGAGTTGTGCAGAGGAAACGACAAGAGGAGCATTGGTTAAGTGGATGCATTTCTCATGGGAACGATGCAGAAATATGTGTATTTTGCAGCAAATGTAGATGAGAGCAGAGACTTGAATATTTGCCTCCTGTGTATTTGAAAAATAGATAGAACTGTGTCCTTCCAGGCACAATTCATATCTAATTGTATTCAGTGTGGAATAGCTCAACTCAGTGCTGGAAAGAAAAAAAAAAAGTTAAAATACATAAAATGATTTACTGTATAAAACAAACCATTTCCTGCTCAATAAATTCACTTTATTGCATGGATAACTTGTACTGAATTCACTTTTAAATGGTGAGCATCTTTTAACTGCCAAATAAAAGGCACCTGCCTTTATTTACTATTTATATTTCTTCACATGTAGCATGGGATCATTAAATGCATTTGAAGGATCACCAGCATTTGTATCATATTTGGAGCAAGAGCCAAGAACAACCTGCTCTGTTGGTGTTTAGTCTGAAAGTAAACAGAAAAAGAAAAGTTATAAGATGGTGCTTAGCTTGCTGAATGTAGAGGAATTATTACTTTTTTTTTCAGTTTTTTTATGGGTATTTCTGGCACCAGCAGGAGATCAGCAACAGACAGGGTCTGATACACCAGAGGGAAGGAAACTTCCCTGGAAGAGGAAACGTGGCTGAATCCTGTGGTATTTCTGCATTTGAGCCTTAAATCCACCGCAGTGGATTCAGCAGAGCCAGGCTCCCAAGGATCTGATCCTCAACTCTGAATTTCATGTTCTTTGTAATTACATTAGGTTATCCTACTGTATTTTTGTAAAATATTGATATTTTCTATCACAGCTGGTAGGAGCAGCCTCAGTGAGACTTTGGGACATACCTGGACCTATTTCAATGTCCCTAGTGAAGAGCAGTGAGGAAAATCCTCATAATAAATGTTGATTTTAGTAATTGTGACCACTCACTGGGCTTTTCAGCATGCTTTTTTCCCCTGGAGGATTTTTTTTTGCCCCTGATTTATGTGATCTGCATTAATCAGGGTGAGGAAAAAAAAAATCTATTTTTCTGCTAAAAAAAAAAAGGCACAAAAAATGATTTTTACTTCCAGAAGGATTATAAAAAGCCCTTCAGAGCCAAGTACTCTACAAATCAACTTCAGGGTCTGCAGAGTCAGTGCACACCATAGAGAAATCATCTTTCTTGTCCTAACTCAGAATTTATGGTGAATTCAAGATCACAGGTCATGAAATCATTTCCTCAGGCAAAGAATCAGGATATAACTCTGAAAAACCCCGTGGCTGCCTCTCCCATCTTTGTCCAGGTGATGCTGCTTCCTCTCTTTCCTGGTGTTTGGGAATTCCTGCCTCCTTGTAGGAATATGAGAATGAGCAGCAACCAGTTCAGGAAATATTTTATATCCCATGTTGCATCATATCACACGCCAGAGAGTAAAGCTCCAAGGTCAAATTATAGAAAAAGCAGCACAGTTCAGAGCTGAATTGAACTCGTGTGTTACAGAGAAAGGGATGGGCAGTGGGAAACTGTTTGGTCAATTGATACTTTCTCAAATTTGAGGGGAAAAAAAAAAGAAAAAGGTAAGAAAGAAACCACTTAGGGCAAAGGCAATATATGAGAACTGCAAAAAATAAGGACCAATAGCTCCCCAAAACCCATTTTCACCCAGCAGGTGGTCAGAGTGCAGCCTGGGTTTAACCACGATGGACCTTCCACCTGCTCTGAAGGATCTGGGCTTGTGTCAGCGAGAGCTCTGAGTTACAACACAGGAGTTGTTTTGGCTGCAATGAGAGTTACACTTTTCCCTGGTTTTGTCTCGTTGATGCCATCAATGTATTATTGTTCAGAGTAAATCAGGCTGCCCAGGTGAGCACAAATTCATTTGTGACTCCGTGTGCACGATGGGATTAAGGAACAGTGCATGAAGGGAGCTTGATAACCCTGACATTTTTTTGCTGCTTTTTGTCTATGTAATTTTGCTCAGTCAGACAAGTCTGCTGTTACAAGTCTGACCATTTGTCTTATTTTTGTCTGCAGCAAGGAGCTGTCTGGTGATTGCACTCTCTTGAGCACAGCAGGCTCAATTACAGGTTAAATGTGTATTTATGGGTGCATTTTGCAAAAAAGGTGGTGTGGTTTTTTAGCTGAAGGAACATGTTAGAAAGTCTCTGTGGGGCTGTCAGATGCTTAATTGCTCTTTCAGTTGATACAGGAGATGGTGAATTTCTCCAAAATGAGAATGAGTCCTCAGTAAAGAGATTTATGTAACTGAGTTACATAAATCCTGGGTCAGGCCCATWAGCTGAAGCAAACCTGCAGAGTTCAATTTCCATTTATCTGCRGTGATTTATACCAGCTCASAGCCCAGTCTTRTATTTTCTCATCTGATTGAATTATTATTTATTAAAAGAGAATTTGCTGTTTACAATATCCTAGAGATGCAAAGGAGCCAGGTTTCTGACTTAATTTCACTGAACGTGAACAAAAATCATACGGACGCAATAAATTACGATTTTTTTTTTTTTCCCAGCAGTACTATTGCAGAGACAATCTTGTGTTAGCTGTCTGCTCAGAAAGCCTAAAAACCACATTGCAACTAAGATTTTGCCCAGGAAGCACATGAGAAACACATGGCATGAGTTGTCTGAACGTTCAGGCAGGTTGTGAATGTGAATTGCTGTAKCTGTTCTGCACCTTCCTGCAAAGAGACTTGAAAGACACCTTCCTGCAAACAGCAAGAGGAGATCCTGGAGTGGATCTGCCTCCTCAGAGGTGCTTGGGAGGGATTATTAATTATTATTATTATAATTATTTTCTCTCTAAGGGTCCGTGGAGCAGTCCTAGGGGGAATGGAAGCGCTGCTGCTGCGTTTCAGCCAGGCTGAACTGGCGTGGATTGCAAGAGAAACAGGAGAAATGTGATCCCCAGCCCACCTTGCCATGCACAGCACAGTCTGGATTTCCC
>NW_026625341.1:0-961 GCF_030028575.1 Malurus melanocephalus | reverse complement strand
CCCTGTGACTGAAATGTCATCAATCAGCACATCCTCCTCTCAAAAGGCAGAGTAGCAGAGAGAAAGGGGATCTGAGACGTGCAAGGTGCTCAAAATCCATCTCTTCCTGCAGTGCTGCCCTCCTGCCAGGTAAAATGCTGACAAAGAATAARCCCTAATTGGAGATGATGATTTGRRGCAACRTGGAGTTTAACTGGAGACTCTGTCACGCTGGAAAGGGGAAAAAAAAAGAAAAAATTTTTTGTCTGGTGCCTGTTGGGAAGAGCATGGGCTCTGTGAGAGAGGAAACTGGATTCTAATTTTAGTTACTTCACAGTAAATTAATGAGCTCAGAAAGATAAAAGCAAATGCATGAACCTGTAGTTTCTAATCTTGCCTTTTATCAGATTTCACTTACTTTCTCTTTTGAACAGTTTCTGTGAGTTAAAATGTGCATGTTCCTCCATGTTTCAATTCAATGTCTTTATTTGATTATTTTATCCAAAAATAGTTTTACAGGCCTTGATTTTATTCCTATTTGGAACAAAAAAGCAAAGGAAAAAAAAAACCCAAACAATTTTTTTTTCAAATAGTGCCATGACCACAAATAATGCTGCCTCTTGCTCTGTTAACTTTTCTGAAAATTTTTTGCCCAGGTTCTTCCCCCTAAAGTTCTAAAAATACGATGTCAAAGCTCTCCTTTTCATGGACTCACACAAAATGAGCAGGGTTGGCAGAGATCACTGGAGGTCATCCAGTCCATCCTTCCTGCACAAGCAGAACCTTTTCCCCCTTTAAAAAAAAAAATTAAAATTTTTGGCATTCACACTGCATCTGATTTTATACAGAGAAGCTATTGAGCATTCAGCACAGCAACAGAAAATACTTCTTGGGTGATTTTWAAATTTTTTTTCTTATTTCATTGATGAGTATGGTAGACAGCACTGAAGTGATTTGCAGCTTCAGCCACGCCACAAATCTC
>NW_026625340.1:8144-12584 GCF_030028575.1 Malurus melanocephalus | reverse complement strand
TTAACCCTTTTTCCCCCAGGTGAGTACATCAAGACGTGGCGTCCCCGTTATTTTCTCCTCAAGAGCGACGGATCCTTCATCGGYTACAAAGAGCGGCCGGAGGGGCCGGAGCCGGCGCTGCCCCCGCTCAACAACTTCTCCGTGGCCGGTGCGGGGTCTGGGGGCTCTGGGGCTGCATCCCATTCCCAAATTCCCACTGTTTTCCCATCCTCTTCCCACTGTTCCCAATTTCCTGTGTTTTTTCCCGATTTCCCGCGGTTTCTCCTCAAATTCCCGCAGTTTCTCCCCCATTAGGAAATCCCGATTTCCTGCAGTTTGTCCCCAATCCCCGTTCCCCATTTCCTGCAGTTTGTCCCCAATTTCCCACAGTTTCTCCCATTCCTCAATTCCCACGGTTCTCCTGTCCTGTTCCCACTGTTCCCAATTTCCTGCGGATTTTCCCGATCCCCATTTCCTGCGGTTTCTCCTCAATTTCCCGCAGTTTCTCCCCTGATCCCCGACCCCGATTTCCTGCAGTTTGTCCCCAATTTCCCACAGTTTCTCCCATTCCTGAATTCCCACCGTTCTCCCGTCCTCTTCCCACTGTTCCCAATTTCCTGCGCTTTCTCCCCGGTTTCCCTCGGTTTCTCCCTGAATTCCCGGTTTCTCCCCAATCCCGATTTCCCGTGGTTTCTCCCCGAATTTTGCCCTTCTGCCCTGCAGTTTTTCCTGAAGTTTCTCCCCAATTTCCCATGGATTCTCCTTGAATTCCCACGGTTTCTCCCCCAATCCCCAATCCCAATTTCCTGTGGTTTCTCCCGCTCTCTGTTCCTGATTTCCTGCAGTTTCTCCCCAGTTTCCCACCGTTTTCCCCCCAATTTCCCATGTTTTCTCCCAATTTCCCGCAGTTTTCTCCCAATTTCCCGTGTTTTCTCCCCAATTTCCCATGGTTTTACCCAATTTCCTGTGTTTTCTCCCCAATTTCCCATGTTTTTCCCAAATTCCCGCAGTTTTTTCCCAATTTCCCATGTTTTCTCCCCAAATTCCCGCAGTTTTTTCCCAATTTCCCATGTTTTTCCCAAATTCCCGCAGTTTTTTCCCAATTTCCCATGTTTTCTCCCCAAATTCCCGCAGAGTGCCAGCTGATGAAGTCGGAGCGGCCGCGTCCCAACACTTTCATCATTCGCTGTCTGCAGTGGACGACGGTGATCGAGAGGACTTTCCATGTGGACAGCCCCGAGGAGCGGTGGGGACGAGGGACAGGGACCCCAAATCCTGGGGGAGAGACCCCAAATCCTGGGAGAGAGACCCCAAATCCTGGGAAAAGGGACCCCAAATCCTTCCACGTGGACAGCCCCGAGGAGCGGTGGGGACGAGGGACAGGGACCCCAAATCCCCAAATCCTGGGAAATCACACCCCAAATCCCCAAATTGGGAAAAGGGACCCCAAATCCTGGGAAATGGGACCCCAAATCCTGGGAGAGAGACCCCAAATCCTGGGGGAGAGACCCCAAAAGCCCCGGGGAAATCAGGGGAGAGAGACCCCAAATCCTGGGAAATCAGACCCCGAATCCTCCCTGCAAGGATGAGTGGATCCCTGTCCAGGATCAATCCAAATCCCCTTTTCCCAATCCCAATCCCGCAGCGAGGAGTGGATCCCTGTGTGGGATCAATGCCAATTCCCTTTTTCCCAATCCCAATCCCATTTTTCCCCAGTGAGGAATGGATCCCTGTGTGATATCCCTGTCCGGGATCGATCCCAATCCCAATTCCCATTTTCCCAATCCCGTTTTCCCAGTGAGGAATGGATCCCTGTGTGGGATTGATCCCAATCCCATTCCCATTTTTCCCAATCCCAATTCCCTTTTTCCCAATCCCATTTCTCCCAGTGAGGAATGGATCCCTGTGTGATATCTTTGTCCGGGATCAATCCCAATCCCAATCCCCTTTCTCCCAATCCCATTTTCCCCAGTGAGGAGTAGATCCCTGTGTGGGATCAATCCCAATCCCCTTTTTCCCAATCCCAATCCCATTTCCCACAGTGAGGAGTGGATCCCTGTGTGATATCCCTGTCCGGGATCGATCCCAATCCCAATCCCAATCCCATTTTCCCAATCCCAATCCCAATCCCAATCCCACAGTGAGGAATGGATCCCTGTGTGGGATCGATCCCAATCCCAATCCCATTTTTCCCAATCCCAATCCCACAGTGAGGAGTGTATCCCTGTGTGGGATTGATCCCAATCCCGTTTTTCCCAATCCCATTTTCCCAGTGAGGAATGGATCCCTGTGTGATATCCCTGTGTAGGATTGATCCCAATCCCAATCCCACAGTGAGGAATGGATCCCTGTGTGGGATTGATCCCAATCCCATTTTCCCAATCCCAATCCCATTTTCCCCAGTGAGGAATGGATCCCTGTGTAGGATTGATCCCAATCCCATTTTCCCAATCCCAATCCCACAGTGAGGAGTGGATCCCTGTGTAGGATTGATCTCAATCCCAATCCCAATCCCAATCCCCCAGCGAGGAGTGGATCCAGGCCATCCAGGCCGTTGCCCACAGTCTCAAGGTTCGGGAGCCGCTGTCGGAGGCGATGGAGCTGCAGAGCGGAGCCCTGGGGAGTGAGGAGACGGACGCGGCCGTGGGCAAATCCCGAACCAAAGCTGTGAGAAAAACCCAAAAATCCCAAAAAATCCCTAATCCTAATCCTAAAACTAACCCTAACCCTGGGGAGTGAGGAGACGGACGTGGCCGTGGGCAAATCCCGAACCAAAGCTGTGAGTGCATGAAAAATCCCAAAAACCCCTAAATCAAACCCTAAAACTAACCATAAACCTAACCCAAATCCCGAACCAAAGCTGTGAGTGCCTGAAAAACCCAAAAAATCCCTAAATCTAACCCTAAAACTAACCCTAAACCCTAACCCTAACCCTGGGGAGTGAGGAGACGGACACGGCCGTGGGCAAATCCCGAACCAAAGCTGTGAGTGCCTGAAAAATCCCAAAAACACCTAAACCTAACCCTAAACCTAACCCTAATCCTGGGGAGTGAGGAGACGGACGTGGCCGTGGGCAAATCCCGAACCAAGGCTGTGAGAAAAACCCAAAAACACCTAATCCTAATCCTAAACCTAACCCTAACCCTGGGGAGTGAGGAGACGGACGTGGCCGTGGGCAAATCCCGAACCAAAGCTGTGAGTGCATGAAAAATCCCAAAAATCCCTAAATCTAACCTAAAACTAACCCTAACCCTAACCCTAACCCTAATCCTGGGGAGTGAGGAGACGGACGTGGCCGTGGGCAAATCCCGAACCAAAGCTGTGAGCGACTGAAAATCCCAAAAATCCCTAAATCTAACCTAAAACTAACCCTAACCCTAACCCAAATCCCGCACCAAAGCTGTGAGTGCCTGAAAAACCCAAATACACCTAACCCTAACCCTAACCCTGGGGAGTGAGGAGACGGACGTGGCCGTGGGCAAATCCCGAACCAAGGCTGTGAGTGCATGAAAAACCCAAAAACACCTAATCCTAACCCTAAACCTAAATCTAACCCTGGGCAAATCCCGCACCAAGGTTGTGAGTGCCTGGAAAACCCCAAAAACCCCTAATCCTAAACCTAAACCTAACCCTAAACCCTAACCCTAACCCTAGCCCTGGGCAAATCCTGCACCAAGGCTGTGAGTGCTTGCAAAACCCCAAAAACACCCTTTTACCCCAAAAAATCCCTGTTCCCAACCTCAAAACTGCCCCTTTCTCCTGAAAATCCCCATTCTCAGCCCTAAAACCATCTCTTTCCCCTGAAAATTCCCGTTCCCAGCTCCAAAACCGCCCCTTTTCCATGGAAAATCTCCATTCCCAGCCCAAAACCTCCCTTTTCCCTGGAAATCCTTGTTCCCAGCCCCAAAATCGCCTCTTTTACCCCAGAAAATCCCCATTCCCAGCCCCAAACCTGTCCCTTTTACCCCAAATCCCCGTTCCTGACCCCAAAACTGCCCCTTTTCCCTGAAAATCCTCATTCCTGGCCCCAAAACCTCCCTTTTCCCTGGAAATCCCCGTTCCTGACCCCAAAACCTCCCTTTTCCCTGAAAATCCCCGTTCCTGACCCCAAAACTGCCCCTTTTCCCTGAAAATCCTCGTTCCTGGCCCCAAAACTGCCCCTTTTCCCTGAAAATCCCCATTCCTGGCCCCAAAACTGCCCCTTTTCCCTGGAAATTCCCGTTCCCGGCCCCAAATCCGCCCTTTTCCCTGAAAATTCCCGTTCCCGACCCCAAATCCGCCCTTTTTCACCCCAGACCATGAACGACTTCGATTACCTGAAGCTGCTGGGAAAGGGAACCTTCGGGAAGGTGATCCTGGTGCGGGAAAAGGCGTCGGGACGGTACTACGCCATGAAAATCCTGCGCAAGGACGTCATCATCGCCAAGGTGGGATTGGGATCGGGAATTCTGACCCCAAAAT
>NW_026625340.1:3968-6844 GCF_030028575.1 Malurus melanocephalus | reverse complement strand
CACTACGCCATGAAAATCCTGCGCAAGGACGTGATTATTGCCAAGGTGGGACCCCAAAACCTCCATTTGGGATGGGATCGGGAATTCTGACCCGAAAATCGGGAATGGGAATGGGAATGGGATCGGGAATGGGAATGGGAATGGGACGGATCGGGGTTACCCCACTACGCCATGAAAATCCTGCGCAAGGACGTGATCATCGCCAAGGTGGGATTGGGATCGGGAATTCTGACCCCAAAACCTCCATTTGGGATAGGTTAGGGTTAGGGTTAGGGGTTAGGGTTAGGGTTAGGGTTAGGGGTTAGGGTTAGGGTTAGGGTTAGGGGTTAGGGTTAGGGTTAGGGTTAGGGTTAGGGTTACCCCACTACGCCATGAAAATCCTGCGCAAGGACGTGATCATCGCCAAGGCCGAAACCCAAAACATCCATTTGGGATCGGGAATTCTGACCCCAAAATCGGGATTGGGAATGGGATCGGGAATGGGAATGGGAATGGATTGGGGTTACCCCACTACGCCATGAAAATTCTGCGCAAGGATGTGATCATCGCCAAGGTGGGATTGGGAATGGGAATTCTGACCCCAAAATCGGGAATGGGAATGGGAATGGGAATGGGAATGGGATCGGGAATTCTGACCCGAAAACCTCCACTTGGGATAGGTTAGGGTTAGGGTTAGGGTTAGGGTTAGGGTTAGGGTTAGGGTTAGGGTTAGGGTTTGGGTTAGGGTTAGGGTTAGGATTGGGGGAATTTTGGGGGAATTTGGGTTTTTTGAGATGGAATTGGGGGACTTTTGTGGATTTTCACTCRAATTTGGAGTATTTTGGGTGGAATTTGGGATTTTTTGTTTTAGGGTATTCAGGGTTAGGCCTAGCGTTAGGGTTAGGACAATTTTGTGCGAATTTGGGAATTTGGGGTGGAATTTTGAAAATTTTGGGAAGTTTTGGAGTAATTTGGGATTTTTGGGGTGGAATTTTGGGATTTTGGGTGGAATTTTGGGGATTTTGGGTCAGGGTTTGGTCAGGGTTAGGGTTAGGTTTAGGGTTGGTTTTAGGGTATGGTCTAGGGTTGGGACTTGGGCAACTTTGGGGAAATTTGGGATTTTTGGGGTTAAATTTTGGGGATTTTTAGTGATTTTGGCTGGAATTTGGGGGTTTTGGATTGAATTTGGGGGATTTTGGGTCAGGGTTTGGTCAGGGTTGGGTTACGGTTAGGGTTAGGTTTAAGGTAAGGCCTAGGGTTAGGATTAGGTGACTTTGGGGGGCATTTGTGATTTTTGGGAGGGAATTTGGGGGATTTTTGATGATTTTGGCTGGAATTTGGGGGTTTTGGATTGAATTTGGGGGATTTTGGGTCAGGGTGTAGTTAGGCCTAGGGTTGCGCTTAGGGTTAGGGTTAGGGTTAGGGTTAGGGTTAGGGTTAGGGTTAGGGTTAGGTCTAGGATTAGGTCTAGGCTTTGGATTGGGAAAATTTTGGGGGAATTTGGGGTTTTTGAGATGGAATTTGGGGACTTTTGTGGATTTTCACTCGAATTTGGAGTATTTTGGGTGGAATTTGGGATGTTTTGTGTTAGGGTTTTTAGGGACCGGCCTAGGGTTAGGGTTATGACAATTTTGTGCAAATTTGGGATTTTTTGGGGCAATTTGGAAAATTTTGGGAAGTTTTGGAGTAATTTGGGATTTTTGGGGTGGAATTTTTGGGTTTTGGGTGGAATTTGGGGGATTTTGTGTCAGGGTTTGGTCAGGGTTGGGTTAGGGTTTGGGTTAGGGTTAGGGTTAGGGTTAGGGTTAGGGTTAGGGTTAGGGTTAGGGTTAGGGTTAGGTCTAGGGTTAGGGTTAGGCCTAGGGTTAGGCCTAGGGTTAGGTTTAGGGGAATTTTGGGGGAATTTGGAGTTTTTGAGATGGAATTTGGGGACTTCTGTGGATTTTCACTCGAATTTGGAGTATTTTGGGTGGGATTTTGGATGTTTTGTGTTAGGGTTTTTAGGGACCGGCCTAGGGTTAGGGTTATGACAATTTTGTGCAAATTTGGGATTTTTGGGAGGGAATTTGAGGGGTTTTGGGAATTTTCACTGAAATTTCCTGTATTTTGGTTGGAATTTGGGGGATTTTGGGTGGAATTTGGTGGGTTTTTTGGTGAAATTTGGGGGATTTTCAGTCAGGATTGAGTTTGGGTTAGGAGTAGGGTTAGGGTTAGGGTTAGGTGAATTTTGGGCGAATTTGGGATTTATTGGGAGGGAATTTGGGCGATTTTGGTGATTTTTACTGGAATTTGTTGTATTTTGTGTGCAATTTCGGGGATTTTAAGGTCAGGGTTTTGTTAGGGTTAGGGTTCAGGTTAGGATTAGGTTTAGGGTTAGGGTTAGGCTTAGGGTTACCCCACTGCACCATGAAAATCCTGCACAAGGACGTGATCATTGCCAAGGTGGGACCCCAAAACCTCCCTTTGGGATCGGGAATTCTGACCCCAAAATCGGGAATTCTGACCCCAAAACCTCCATTTGGGATCGGGATTGGGAATGGGGCAGTTTGAGGTGGAAACGGGCATTTCCAGGGTATTTTGGGGTGGGAAAAAAACGATTTCTGGATCATTCTGTGGTTGAAAAAACCCATTTCCATCATATTTTGGGGTCAAAGAAAGCACTTCTGGGGTATTTGGGGGTGAAAAGATGCATTTATGGGTGATTTTGGGGTGATTTTGGTGTTAAAAAAGGCATTTCTGGGGTATTTTGGGGTTAAAAATGGCATTCTGGGTGATTTTGGGGTTAAAAAAGGCGTTTCTGGGTGGTTTCTGGGTTATTTTGGGGTAAAAAATGGCATTTCTGGGTGATTTTGGGGTTAAAAAAGGCGTTTCTGGGTGATTTTGGGGTGAAAAAGGGC
>NW_026625340.1:0-1674 GCF_030028575.1 Malurus melanocephalus | reverse complement strand
GGGGGTTTTGGGAGGGTTTTCAGGGTTTTTTCAGGGTTTTATGGGTTTTTTCAGGATTTGCTGGTACTTTCTGGTTTTTGGGGGAATTTTGTCCGGGGTTTTTGGGGGTTTTTCAGGATTTTTGGGATTTTGGGGTCATTCCCACATTTCCCCGCTCCAGCTGGAGAATCTGATGCTGGACAAGGACGGGCACATCAAAATCACGGATTTTGGGCTCTGCAAGGAGGGGGTGACAGATGGAACCACCATGAGAACTTTCTGTGGGACCCCCGAGTACCTGGCACCCGAGGTACCCTGACCCTAAAACTGCAGGGGACCCCAAAACCCACAGGGACCCCAAATCCTGAGAGAAATCCAAAAAATCCCGAGAGAAATCCCCAAATCCCACAGGGGATCCCAAAACCCACAGGGGACCCCAAATCCCACAGGGGAACCCAAAACCTGAGAAAAATCCCCCAAATCCCAATAGAAATCTCAAAAACTTGAGAGAATTCCCCAAATCCTGAGTTTCCCCAACCCCCCGGGTCCTGTCAGATCACACTCTCATTTCCCCCATTTCCCCCAGGTCCTGGCAGGTCACACCCAGGTTTTTTCCCCCGTTCCCCCCAGGTCCTGTCAGGTCACACTCATTTTTCCCCCAGGTCCTGGCAGATAAAACCCAGGATTTTTCCCCATTTCCCCCTGGGTCCTGTCAAATCACACTCATTTCCCGCAGGTCCTGGAAGATCAAACCCAGGATTTTTCCCCCATTTTTCCCATTTCCCCCATTTCCCCCCAGGTCCTGTCAGGTCACACCCAGGATTTTTCCCCATTTTCCTCATTCCCCCCCAGGTCCTGTCAGATCACACTCACATTTTTTCCCCCTTTCCCCCCAGGTCCAGGCAGATCAAACCCAGGATTTTTTCCCATTTCCCCCATTTCCCCCAGGTCACACTCTCATTTCCCCCAGGTCCTGGAAGATCACACTCTCATTTCCCCCAGGTCCTGTCAGGTCACACCCAGGATTTTTCCCCCATTTTTCCCCATTTCCCCCATTTTCCCCCCAGGTCCTGGAAGATAACGATTACGGCCGCGCCGTGGACTGGTGGGGGTTGGGCGTGGTGATGTACGAGATGCTCTGCGGGCGCCTCCCGTTCTACAACCAGGACCACGAGCGGCTCTTCGAGCTCATCCTGCTCGAGGACCTGCGCTTCCCCCGCTCCCTCAGCCCCGAGGCCCGCGGGCTACTGAGTGGGCTACTGAAAAAAGATCCCAAAGAGAGGTGAGAACTGACCTGAGACACCTGGGGACACACCTGGGACACATCTGGGGACATTGGGGACACAGTGACACACCAACACCTGCGCTTCCCCCGCTCCCTGAGTCCTGAAGCCAGGGGGCTACTGAGTGGGCTACTGAAAAAAGACCCCAAAGAGAGGTGAGGGACAGCTGGGGACACACCTGGGACATTGGGGACACACCTGGGGACATTGGGGACACACCTGGGGACAGCTGGGGACACACCTGGGGACATTGGGGACATTGGGGACACACCAGGGACACAGTGACACACCAACACCTGCGCTTCCCCCGCTCCCTGAGCCCCGAGGCCCGCGGGCTACTGAGTGGGCTACTGAAAAAAGATCCCAAAGAGAGGTGAGGGACACCTGGGGACAGTCCTGGGACACACCTGGG
>NW_026625339.1:12096-14067 GCF_030028575.1 Malurus melanocephalus | reverse complement strand
TAATTTACACAAATTAAAAACTCAGGTAAATTAGAAATTTAGGTAAATTAATCTTTTGGTTTAAGGAGCTTTGTGACCTCAGTGGGCTCCAAAGAGCAGCAGGAAAAAAGGGAATTCCTGAGTTCCTTCCTTAATTCAGCACCATGGAAAACACAAATCCATCCTTGARTCTAAAAGCAACTCAATCTTATAACTGGTGTTAATTAAAACCTCTCTTGATAATTGATATTAATTAAAAATTCTCTTGATAAGTGGTGTTTCACAAAGTTTTCAGGTTTGCTGCTCCAATCCTTCAGCCCCAAAATCCTTCCTGGCTGCAGAAGAATCTCTGAGAAAAACTGGGATGCCTAAAAAAACTGGGAATAAACCAAAAATTTACYTTTGTCCTCTCTGTGTTTTGTTTTTGAAGATTACAGATATAAAAAGGATGAGCTGTTTAAAAGGCTGAAGGTGACAACTTTTGCCCAGCTGGTACGTACAGATCCCCCCAAAATCTTTTAAAAGCACCATTTTTCCTTGGAATAAAAATTCCTCCCTAATTTTTTAGCTTTAKTGTGTAATTAATCTGTCCTTGCTTCTTTTAATAAAAGCAAATYTTTCATTTCCACAGTGGTGAAATGCCTTTAAGTTACAAATTTAAATCTGTAGTGACTTCATCTTTCGAATTTATTCTTTATTTTATTTGTCCATAAACTTAAAAAGATTCCCAAGCCTTTTGCAAAAGACCATAAAACAGCACCTAAATCTGAATTTTGTGTCAAAAAAACCCTCCCTGACCTCAGGTTTAACTGCAGTAAGTGGGCAGGTTGGGACTTCAGGGATTTCTGTGCATTATTTTATTTTAAAAAATGAATTATAATATTAAAAAAGTGAAAAATTGATCAGGAAATAAAGAGGTGAGGAGTGCTGGTGCAAGAAAACTGCTTAAAACTAGAAAAAAAAATTGTCTTCTAAGGAGAAAGGAAAGGGATGGTGGAGATTTGTGATTTTTTTTTTCCCTGGATTATTAAAACCGACACTTGGCTTGTTTTCCCTTGAGCTGTGTTTCCCTGCCATGAGGATTTGGGGATCAAAACCTCTTTATTTTTGTGTCTTTCAGGTCATCCAGGTGGCCTCTCTGTCCAACGAAACCTTGGAGGTGACAAATGAGGAGCTCCAGAAGCTGCAAGGTGACAACATTAAAGGTAGGAACAAAGGGGCAGAGCTGGAGATCACTGCCATGGGGGAATTGGGACCTGCAGGCAGAGCTGGCAGCTCTTAAAAATAAAAAAAAATAGAGAAAAATAAAAACTCCACCTGTGGCCTGCAGCAATTCCTTTCTGGGAATAGAAAGATTCCTAAAAAACAAGGGTTGGGAAGTATAAAAAGCCTCCTGGTGGCAGATTTGTTGTAGTAACAGCATAATCCACATCAAAAATTCTATTTTATTGAGTTTCCTGAGCCTTAAAACTTCATTTGGCTCTTTATTATTTTTCATAGGAGGCTCTGAGTGAACGCTGCTCCTTAAGAGGATGAAGATAAAGCCATCACCCTTTTTTTTTTTTTTTTTCCAARAATAGAATCTGCCYTTAAACCCTGCTCTTTAACTCCTCTTTCCCCAGATCCTGAGGCTGCAGGGGAAGATGCAGCGGGGCCAAACAGCAAAGGAAGCTCTGAGGGGACCCCCAGCCCCATCCTGTTCCTGAACAACGCGGGAGCCGGGGAATCTCCTCGCTCCACGCTGCAGAGGTGCCTCAAAACAACTCCATTTTCTTCCTGTGCTAACATGGGATTATTCCAACCCACAGCTGCTGATTTTAAATTGCTGCTGAGTGGTTTTGTGTTGTGTTTCTTATTGAAGCCTGAGAGGGAGGGCATTGACAAGTTTTCATGTTGGAATTAGTTTGGGTTGTTACCAGGGATGGGCTGACAAGGAAATGTCTCTGTGGGATTCCTGTCGTGGGTTTAAAACCTGATTTTTCCCAATTTCCC
>NW_026625339.1:3486-10636 GCF_030028575.1 Malurus melanocephalus | reverse complement strand
TTCCACCTTCCTGGAAAGGGATGAGGGGCCATTATGATCCCATAAATCGGTGAGTTTTCACTGCCACTGGATGATTTTTTTCCCTGTTTTTTTGCTCCTTTACAGCTTATTCCTACCCCATTGCAACGTTGTCAAGAACTATGAATCCGTACACGAACAATATTCTGGAATATGTATCCTTTACATGGAAAAAAATGGGGGGATGTTGGATAAACKCCAAAATCAGTTGGAGTTTATCCAAGCAAAATTAGGGATCTCAAAGAAGGTGGGATAGGAAGTGGAATTATCTGGTGTGGCTYCATCAGGTGCTGGATTCTGTTCCTTCCAGGCCATTTTTGACTCCAAATGCCTGAATTTGGCATTGCTCAGGATTTTGGCTGCTGGAGAGCAAAGCCATTCTGGGGCACTGCTTTGCTGCTGGGCTGCTCCAAGGATTCCTCCAGCAAATCCTTTGGCTTCCTGTCAGCACCTTGCTGGGGATTGGGGCCAGAGAGAGGATTATTGGGCAGGATTAGGCTGATCATTCCCAGGTTGTTGACTGTCAGGGGAGGTTGTAAACAAAGGTTTTGTTGCCATTCCCAATCTTGGAGCGATGCTGGATCCAGTGGGAATTAAGCTGTGTCCTTCCAGTGTTTGCCAAGCCTCAGTCACTGGGAATTTCACAGGGAAAATGTTCCTGCTGGATGCTTGCAAGCCAAATCTGGAACCTTTCCCTTCCCAATCCCATTTATTTATCCTCAGATGTATCAATATCCCCTTCAATTCAGCAGTGGCTCCTTAACAATTCCTCCTGGCAGAAAAACGCCCACGGAAAAATCATCATCGTGTACGACAACGACGAGCGCCTGGCGAGCCARGCAGCCACCACCATGTGTGAGAGGGGCTTTGAGAATCTCTTCATGTTATCTGGGGGTACGTGGGGCTGGGAGAGCTCCCCAGGACCTCCCTCCTGGGGAAAAAGAGAGTGGTGGGAGCTGGAGTTGGGAAAAATCAGGATTGTGGAATCCCGGGATGGTTTGGGTTGGAGGGAAAGTGAAGGATCATCCAGTTCCAACCCTGCCACTGTCCCAGGGTGCTCCCAGCCCCAGTGTCCAGCCTGGCCTTGGACATTTCCAGGGATCCAGGAATTCTCTGGGAATTCCATCCCAGGCAGAAATTCCTTGCTCAGATCCCAGCCCAATCTCCCCTTTTCCACTCTGATCCATTCCCTGTGTCCTGTCCCTGCAGCCCTTGGCCCCAGTCCCTCTCCAGCTCTCCCGGAGCCCCTGGAATGTTCTGGAATCTCTCCCTGGAATTTTCCCTTCTTCAGGGGAACATTCCCAGCATTCCCAGCCTGATCCAGAGCAGCTCTGGGCTCTCCCCAGCAGCTCCAGCTCCTTGTGCTGTTGGATCCAGAGCTGCACTCTGTGTGAGCTCTGGAATTCCTCTCTCTCATGCTGCCCACCATTCTCCATCCAAAYTTTCTGAATCTCCAGCTCCACCAATCCCTCCTGATTTTGCATCCTTCCTGCTCCATCCCAGCTCAATAATGAGTGATCTGTGTCCCCWCAGGTCTCAAAGTCCTGGCCCAGAAGATCCCCGAGGGGTTGATCACCGGAACCCTCCCCGTGTCCTGTCAGGTGGTGGCACCCTCGGGATCCTCCCGCAGGAAAACAACTCCCAGGGTGCCACCCACGAGAGCTGAGAACAAATGGAGATTCTCTGCTGATGATCTGCAGAAATTAAAGCATTACTTGGCCGAGGAGCACGTCCCTTCAGATGCTGCCAGTAAGATTCCAGAATGTGCTGGAACTTCATCATGGAATGGTTGGGTGGGAAGGGAGTTTAAACCCCATCTCCCACTATCCCAGGCTGCTCCAAACCCATCCARCCCAACTTTGAACACTTCTAACCCAATCTGAACAACTAATTTTTGATTTGGGGTTGTTTTTTCTCCCCCCTCAGGCCGCCTTACCCGGGGTTTTTCCAGCCACGATTCCAAACCCTCATCCGTGAGGAGCAATCCCAGCCTCACCAGCTCCAGTGGCAACGCAGGATCCCTGAGCAGCCGCACGCACAGCAGGACCAGCGTCCAGAACAGACCCTGGAAATAAAGGAGTGTCCAGGTTTTGGGAATCCTGAGCAGTGCAGAGCCCCTTTGTGGTTTTAGGAATCGGCAGGGAAAAGCAGCCGTGGTGAGAAGTGGCAGCTCGGGTAAGGCTGGGCAGCTGGGATCACGGTTCCTGGAGGCAGGAATGGCATCTCTCGAGGTGCTGGGCAGGATTGAAGTGACAAAAATGTGTTTTTAGGGGAGGGAGCAAACTGGTAGCAAAGTGTGGGACCGGTAGAAACTGTTCCACAAAGCTTTTAGTCCTGCTGAGGGAATTTTGTGTCTGTAACATTCCTCAGAGCTGCGAGGGTGAACAGATCAGAAATCACCCATGAGCSCAAACTTTGGTGTTTTTAGCAGAGATAAAGACATTCAGCAACTTGCCAAAAGCGAGGGAAGATCCTGGGAATGTTTTTTCTTTTTTTTTTTATTTAATTAAATTATAATAATGAACAGAGATATTTGTAATAAAAGTGTTTTCGGAATTGCTCGGTTGGTGCTGTGACGGTCGTGCTTGCTCGTGGACACTTTGTGAATAGTTGTGTCTTTTCCAAGGTGAACAGAAGGACAATAACTGGAAATTTATTCCCTTTGCCAGAGGTTTTTTTAGGAGTTTCTTTAAGGTTTAGGGTGGCTGAAGGGAAATTTGCTGCTGCTGCCTCACCGGGGTCCCCAAAACCCAACAGGGGCCTGGAATCTGGACATGAACAGGGTGGAAAAGGAGTAGCAGAGTTTTCCTCAAATTGGTGCTTCTGGATAACCTGGGAATGCTGATTTTCCTGAGCTCTGGGAGACTTTGGAGGTGCTTTTGGAAGGATTCTGCTCTCCAGTTTTTCCATCTGGCGTTGCTGAGCCTGGCCCAGCTTTGGTTATCGTGACATTGTGGGATCTGTGTGTATTTTTGAATTCTGGTGGTTTTCCCCTCTTTTTGAAGCAGACAATCTTCAACACCCCCCAAAATTCCCTGGTGATTTTGGGATAAATCTGGTACAAGGACAAAAAGCAGAAGAAATGGCCCATCATTTCCAGTTTGGCAGCTGAAGACTCAACACCCTGAGCACATTTATCATTTATTGTGTCTCTGAGTGTGAAATCAGACAACTCTGACTGCAGGACTGGTTGTTTCAGTCTGACAAGCTCCTGCTCRTGTGGGAATAGATTTTCCAGCTCCGTGAGCTCTTGGAAGTGTCATTGAATTGGATAAAATCCTGATTTTGGTACCCAGMTGTGGGAGACAGATCCAGAATCCCTGTGCTGTGTGAAAACTGCTGGTGAGATGGACAAAACTGGCCTGAGTTGTTTGAGATCCTCCAAATCCAAGGAATCAAAGGAAGGACTGAATGTGCTTTCCCACCATCTTGATGGATTTGTGTGGATTTGGACTCTCGGTGTTGTYGGGAGCAGAGTCAAACTCTGCAGAGGCTGAGAGGTTTAATTTAATAAAATGTCAATTAYAGCATCTGATTGAGTGATTTATTTTCAGCTTTGAGAGTTGTGGAGAGCCTGGAAAAGCTGGGAATGGGCAGGGGCTCGGCTCCCCATTCCCCAGGGATTGCAGCAGGTGAGGAGAGATCATCTAATCCTAAAGGTTTGGGTTATAAGGGACCTTAAAGCCCACCCAGTGCCACCCCTGGACACCTCCCACTGTCCCATTCTGCTCCAAGGCCAGGCTGGATAGGCTTGGACACTGCCAGGGATCCAGGAATTCTCTGGGAATTCCATCCCAGGCAGGAATTCCTTGCCCAGATCCCACTCAAATCTCCCCTTTTCCATTCTGAACCCATTCCGTGTCCAGTCCCTCTCCAGCTCTCTTGGAGCCCCAATAAATCCCACTGACCCCAATTCCCATCCCCTGCCRGAGCAGTGGAAAATCCACCACCCCCTCCCTTCCCTCCTTCATTTTTTCTCTGCTATTTTCATACCCTTTCAATTCCCTTTCCACCCCACTGGCCCTGTTTGTATTGGCACCAACTCCAGCTCCGAAMGGGCTTTTCCACCCGATTTGGGTAAAAAAGAAAACAACCACRAGGCATTTTCTCATCCTCTCCATTTATTTCTCTCCTCCCTTCTCTGCAGCTGTTCCAGCTCAGTACATGTTGTCCCTGGCGTGCTCCATGATGACTTTCAGGGCCAGCCAGGTCTCCTCGGCCGTGGGGACAATTTGCTTGGCGGGCAGCAGGAAGCCGTAGCGCCCCGTGTCGCGCAGCTCGAAGGTGAAGGAATATTTGATGCCCTGGTTGTAGGTCCAGTCGATGGTTCCTCCGCTGGCTCTGTCTGAGGGAGGAGAAAACAGGAGGGAATTCCATGTTTTTTGTTTTTTTTTTGTGGGATTTTGGGATTTTGGAGGAGCCCCCAGCACTTACAGATGGTGGTGATGATGCTGCCGTACTTGTACTTGGTGCCGTRCAGGGAGGTCAGAGCCGCCACGGCCTTGGCGGAAAGCTCGTGCTGGGGATATACAGGAGAGAGAAAAATGAGCCAAAAGAAGGAAAAAYCTGTGGGATATGGCTTTTTCCTGGTGCTAAAAGGCTGCCTGAGCTCCTACTTGGAGCATTTTCCTGGTGCTAAAAGGGGACAGAGCTCCACAGGCTTCCTAGTGGAAGTAGGATAGAGCTGGCTTCTCTTGGAGCTTTTTCCTGGTGCTCAAAGGATGCCAGAGCTCCTCCTTTGAGCTTTTTCTTAGTGCTAAAAGGCTACCAGAGCTCCTCCCGGCTTCCCTGTGGATGCAGGATGGAGATGGCTCCTCTTGGAGCTTTTCCCTCGTGCTCTAAGGCTGCCTGAGCTCCTCCTTGGAGCTTTTCCCTTGTGCTAAAAGGGCACAGAGCTCCACAGGCTTCCCAATGGATGCAGGATGAAGGTGGCTCCTCTTGGAGCATTTTTCTGGTGCTCAAAGTATGCCAGAGCTCCTCTGAGCTTCCCAGTGTGTGCAGGATGGAGGTGGCTCCTCTTGGAGCTTTCCCCTGGTGCTCTAAGGGTGCCAGAGCTCCTACTTGGAGCATTTTCCTGATGCCCAGAGGATGCCAGATCTCCACAGGCTTCCCAGTGGAAGCAGGATGGAGGTGGCTCCTCTTGGAGCATTTTCCTGGTGCTAAAAGGCTGCCTGAGCTCCTCCTTGGAGCTTTCCCCTGGTGCCCAAAGGATGCCAGAGCTCCTCCTTGGAGCTTTTTCCTGCTGCTCTAAGGCTGCCTGAGCTCATCCTTGGAGCATTTTCCTTATGCTAAAAGGCTGCCAGAGCTCCTCCGCACTTCTCAATGGATGCAGGATGGAGGTGGCTCCTCCTTGGAGTTTTTTCCTGATGCTCAAAGGCTACCAGAGCTCCTACTTGGAGCTTTTTCCTGGTGCTAAAAGAATGCCAGAGCTCCTCCTTTGAGCTTTTTCTTAGTGCTAAAAGGCTACCAGAGCTCCTCCCGGCTTCCCTGTGGATGCAGGATGGAGGTGGCTCCTCTTGGAGCATTTCCCTGGTGCTCAAAGGCTGCCAGAGCTCCTCTGGGCTTCCCAGTGGATGCAGGATAGAGATGGCTCCTTGGAGCTTTTTCCTGGTGCTCTAAGGATGCCAGAGCTCCTCCTTGGAGCTTTTTCCTGATGTTCAAAGGCTACCAGAGCTCCTACTTGGAGCTTTTTCCTGGTGCTCTAAGGATGCCAGAGCTCCACAGGTTTCCCAGTGGAAGCAGGATGGAGGTGGCTCCTCTTGGAGCATTTCCCTGGTGCTCAAAGGCTGCCAGAGCTCCTCTGGGCTTCCCAGTGGATGCAGGATAGAGATGGCTCCTTGGAGCTTTTTCCTGGTGCTCTAAGGATGCCAGAGCTCCTCCTTTGAGCTTTTTCTTAGTGCTAAAAGGCTACCAGAGCTCCTCCCGGCTTCCCTGTGGATGCAGGATGGAGGTGGCTCCTCTTGGAGCTTTTCCCTGGTGCTCTAAGGCTGCCTGAGCTCCTCCTTGGAGCTTTTTCCTTGTGCTAAAAGGGGACAGAGCTCCACAGGCTTCCCAATGGATGCAGGATGGAGGTGGCTCCTCTTGGAGCATTTTCCTGGTGCTCAAAGGCTGCCAGAGCTCCAGAGGCTGCCCAGTGGGTGCAGAATGGAGGTGGCTCCTTGGAGCATTTTCCTGGTGCTCTAAGGATGCCAGAGCTCCTCCTTGGAGCTTTTTCCTGGTGCTGAAAGAATGCCAGAGCTCCTCCTTGGAGCTTTTTCCTAGTGCTAAAAGGCTACCAGAGCTCCTCCCGGCTTCCCTGTGGATGCAGGATGGAGATGGCTCCTCTTGGAGCTTTTCCCTGGTGCTAAAAGGGCACAGAGCTCCACAGGCTTCCCAATGGATGCAGGATGGAGGTGGCTCCTTGGAGCTTTCCCCTGGTGCTCTAAGGATGCCTGAGCGCCTCCTTGGAGCTTTTTCCTAGTGCTAGAAGGCTACCAGAGCTCCTCCCGGCTTCCCAGTGGATGCAGGATGGAGATGGCTCCTCCTTGGAGTTCTCCCTGGTGCTCTAAGGATGCCTGAGCTCCTCCTTGGAGCTTTTCCCTGGTGCTAAAAGGCTACCAGAGCTCCACAGGCTTCCCAATGGATGCAGGATGAAGGTGGCTCCTCTTTGAGCATTTTTCTGGTGCCCAAAGGCTACCAGAGCTCCACAGGCTTCACAAAATGATACAGAATGGAGATGGCTCCTCCTTGGAGCATTTTCCTGGTGCTAAAAGGCTGCCTGAGCTCCTCCTTGGAGCTTTTTCCTGGTGCTAAAAGGCTGCCTGAGCTCCTCCTTGGAGCTTCTTCCTGGTGCTAAAACGCTGCCTGAGCTCCTCCTTGGAGCTTTTTCCTGGTGCTAAAAGAATGCCTGAGCTCCTCCTTGGAGCTTCTTCCTGGTGCTAAAACGCTGCCTGAGTTCCTCCTTGGAGCTTTTTCCTGGTGCTAAAAGAATGCCTGAGCTCCTCCTTGGAGCTTTTTCCTGGTGCTAAAAGGGGACAGAGCTCCACAGGCTTCCCAATGGGTGCAGAATGGAGGTGGCTCCTCTTGGAGCTTTCCCGTGGTGCTCAAAGGATGCCTGAGCTCCTCCTTGGAGCTTTTTCCTGCTGCTCTAAGG
>NW_026625339.1:0-1318 GCF_030028575.1 Malurus melanocephalus | reverse complement strand
ATTCCTATGGGATGGGATCTGCGGGGTGAGCCCCATTCCTATGGGATGGGATCTGCGGGGTGAGCCCCATTCCTATGGGATGGGATCTGTGGGATGAGCCTGATTCCTATGGGATGGGATCTGTGAGATGAGCCAGATTCCTATGGGATGGGATCTGCGGGATGAGCCTTGTTCCCTTGGGTTGGTGTTTGTGGGATGGGATCTGTGGGATGAGTCTGATTCCCTGGGGATGGGATCTGCAGGGTGAGCCTCGTTCCCTTGGGATGGCGTTTGTGGGATGGGATCTGTGGAATGAGCCCCATTCCCGCAGAATGGGATCTGCAGGATGAGCCTGATTCCTACGGGATGGGATCTGCAGAGTGCACCCCATTCTCTTGGCATGGGATCTGTGGGATGAGCCCCATTCTCGTGGGATAGGATCTGTGGGGTGAGCCTGATTCCTGCACAATGGGATCTGTGGGGTGAGCCTGATTTCTATGGGATGGCATCTGTAGGATGAGCCTGATTCCTATGGGATGGGATCTGCAAGATGGGATCTGTGAGATGGAATCTGTGGGGTGAGCCTGATTCCTACGGGATGGGATCTGCAGAGTGAGCCTGATTCCTATGGGATGAGATCTGTATGGTGTGCCTGATTCCTGTGGGATGGAATCTGCAGGGTGAGCCCCATTACCGGGGGATGGGATCTGGGGGATGGTATCTGTGGGGTGAGCCTGATTCCTACAGGATGGGATCTGTGGGTTGAGACTCATTACCTCATTCCCATGGGATGAGATCTGTGGAATGGGATCCATGGGCTGAACCCCGTTCCCGCGGGATGGGATCTGCTGGATGAGTCCCATTCCCACAGGATGGGATCTGCAGGATGAGCCTCATTCCCATGGGATGGGATCTGTAGGATGGGATCCAGGGGATAAGCCCCGTTCCCATGGGATGGGATCTGCAGGATGGGATCCATGGGACGAACTCCATTCCCACAGGATGGGATCCATGGGACAAACTCCATTCCCATGGGATGGGATCTGCAGGATGGGATCCATGGGACAAGCCCCATTCCTGCGGGATGGGATCTGTGGGATGGGATCTGCAGGATGGGATCCATGGGACAAGCCTTGTTCCCCCGGGATGGGACCTGCAGGATGGAATCCATGGGACAAACCCTATTTCCCTGGGATGGGATCCATGGGATGATCCCCGTTCCTATGGGATGGGATCCATGGGATGATCCCTGTTCCCACGGGATGGGATCCATGGGACAATCCCCATTCCTGTAGGATGGGATCTGCAGGATGGGATCTGCGGGATGGGATCCATGGGA
>NW_026625338.1:12927-14184 GCF_030028575.1 Malurus melanocephalus | reverse complement strand
AATGGGGGAGAGGGGACCGGGAGTGCGGGAGTGGGGACCGGGAATGGGGCCGGGAATGCGGGACCAGGTCCAGGAATGGGGAATTGGTGGTGGGAGTGGCGGGATCGGGGCGGGAACGTGGGATTAGAGCTGGAAACGGCGCGATTGGGGCTGGGAATTTGGGATCGGGGCCGGGAAGGGCGGGATTCGGGATCTATGGCACTGTGCAGGAGCTGGGAAGCTTCGTGGGGGAGCAGATTTGGGGTTTCTAGGAATGCTCCGGGACTGGGATTTGGGGGCATTTTGGGGTGGTTTGGGGGAAGTTTTCCATGGGATCAGGAGGAGCAGAATCCTAGGAATGCCGGGATCGGAATATTTGGGATACCGACCCCCACCATCCCTCCCCTCCCCAGGAACTGGAGCTCCAGGCCCAAATCCACGGGCTCCCCCTGAACCCCCCCGCCGCCCCCATGGCAGAGGGGGGATGCGAGGAGACCTCGGGGGGTCCCCCCTTTCCCCCGGGGGGTCCCCCCACCCCCCAATGCCTGCTGGAGCTGGCGGGGGCCGATGAGCTCCCCCCGGGGCTGGCGCTGCCCCTGGGGCTGGGAGGACCCGAGGGGACATTCCAGGACATTCTGATGGACGACGGGGGGGTGCTGTCCCCTCTGGGCCCCCCCGGCGCCCTCTTGGCCTCGCCGGGCCCCTCTCGGGCCTCCAGCCCCCACAGCAGCCTCAGCATGGAGGACGAACCCTGAAGGACCCTGCGCCGGGGGTGGGGGGGACTTTTAGGGACCCTCCCCACCTTTTAGGGATCCCCCGCCCTCCCTGAGGTTGTGTTGAGTGGGCCCCACCGGTTGCCGTTTTAAGAATCTTAAAACGGGCGCGCGCTTTTTAGTGGAGGACCCACTATTGTAAGGCACGGTGCCCTTTTAAGAGGCCCCGTGTGGGGTCCGCTTAAAAGGGGCTCGGCCGGGCGTGGCCCATTTAAAGGGGGGGGGGTCCCCGCCCAATGTGTGGCCCCTTTAAGGCGCTGGCGTCGGGCCCCACTTGGGCGTGGCCCTTTAAAGGTGCTGGAGAAAGCCCCGCCCCTCTGCGAGGCCACGCCCTTTTCCTGGCTCACCCAATCCGGGGGCTCCTGGGGGCTGGGCCCTCAGGCAAAGCCCCGCCCCTCCGCTGTCACTCACATTTACCCCGCCCACTACTGACGCCCCAAAACCACGCCCCCTTTTAGAGGCCCCTCCCACCGGTCCCACTTAAAGGGCCACGCCCCTCATTTAC
>NW_026625338.1:8781-10862 GCF_030028575.1 Malurus melanocephalus | reverse complement strand
ACGGATTTTTGGGCTCGGGAGTTGGACCCGGAGCTTGCTCCCTCCGCTCCGCGCATCGTCCCGGTATTGCAGTGCCTCCGGGAACGGTGCACCCCAAACGGGGACCTTTCTGCGGTCAAAAATAAATTCAAATCTACAAAAAAGTCCGGCTTTATTATAACTGGAATCATACCAGCACAACAATCATGGTTTTGGGACTCAATGTCATTCCCGAAGCTCGCTTCTCTTTCTGCTCTACTCCGCGCATCGTCCCGGTATTGCAGTGCCTCCGGGAACGGTGCACCCCGCACGGGGACCTTTGTACGGTAAAAAATAGATCGGAGATTAACAAAAACCAGGCTTTATTAGTAAACCATGATTATATTGGGATAACAATCGTGGTTTTGTGACTCAATGTCAATCGCGGAGCTCGCTTCTATGTCCGCTCTGCTCCGCGCATCGTCCCGGTATTGCAGTGCCTCCGGGAACGGTGCACCCCGCACGGGGAGCTTTCTGCGGTCAAAATTAGATTTCAATAATAATTAAAAATTAGTATTTATTAATACCGTGATATATCAGGATAACAATCATGCTTTTGTGACTCACTGTCACTCTCGGAGCTCGCTTCTCTTTTCGCTCCGCTCCGCGCATCGTCGCTGTATTTCTGTGCCTCCGGGAACGGTGCACCCCGCACGGGGACATTTCTTTGGTCAAAAACCAATTTAAATAATAATAAAAATTTAGATTTATTAATTCTATGACGAAATCGGGGTAATAATCATGGTTTTGTGACTCAATGTCACTCCCAGAGCTCGCGTCTCATTCCGCTCCGCTCCGCGCATCGTCCCGGTATTGCAGCGCCTCCGGGAACGGTGCACCCCGCACGGGGACATTTCTGCGGTCAAAAATAGATTTCAATAATTATAAAAATCGGGATTTATAGATTCCATGACTATATCGGGATAATAATCATAGTTTTGTGACTCAATGTCGCTACCGGAGCTCGCTTCTATGTCCGCTCTGCTCCGCGCATCGTCCCGGTATTGCAGCGCCTCCTGGAACGGTGCACCCCACACGGGGACCTTTCTTTGGTAAAAAATAGATAAAAAATAATAAAAATTGTGATTTTATCGTGATATCAATCGTGGTTGTGTAATACGGTGTTACTGCAGGAGTTCGCTTCTGTTTCCGCTCCGCGCATCTTCCCGGTATTGCAGCGCTTCCGGGAACGGTGCATCCCGCACGGGGACCTTTCTGCGGTCAAAAATAGATTTCAATAATTATAAAAATCGGGATTTATAGATTCCATGACTATATCGGGATAATAATCATAGTTTTGTGACTCATTATCGCTCCCGGAGCTCGCTTCTCTTTCCGCTCCGCTCCGCGCATCGTCCCGGTATTGCAGTGCCTCCGGGAACGGTGCACCCCGCAAGGGGAATCTTTATTTAATAAAAAAATAGATCAAAAAATAATAAAAATCGTGATTGTATCGCGATATCTTTGCATTTTTGAGACTCTGTCTTTCCCGGAGCTCCCTTCTTTCTCCGCTCCGCGCATCGTCCCGGTATTGCAGCGCCTCTGGGAACGGTGCACCCCACACGGGGGATCTTTATTTAGTAAAAAAAATAGATCAAAAAATAATAAAAATCGTGATTGTATCGCGATATCTTTGCATTTTTGAGACTCTGTCTTTCCCGGAACTCACTGCTCACTCCGCTCCGCGCATCGTCCCGGTATTGCAGCGCCTCCGGAAACGGTGCACCCCACACGGGGGATCTTTATTTGGTAAATAATAGATATAAAATAAATTTAAATAATGGATTTTATTGCGGTGTTAATCACATTTTGGGACTCTGTCTTTATCAGAACTCGGGGCTTTCTCCGCTCCGCTCATCGTCCCAGTATTGCAGTGCCTCCGGGAACGGTGCGTCCCACACGGGGACCTTTCTGCGGTCAAAAATAGAATTAAAATAATAATAAAAATTAAAATTCATGATGTTAATATCACGACAGGAGTCGTGGTTTTGTGAGTTTGTATGCGTCGCGGAGCTCGTTTTCCTCTCCGCTCCGCGCATCGTCCCGGTATTTGCGGCGCCTCC
>NW_026625338.1:6216-7397 GCF_030028575.1 Malurus melanocephalus | reverse complement strand
ACGGATTTTTGGGCTCGGGAGTTGGACCCGGAGCTTGCTCCCTCCGCTCCGCGCATCGTCCCGGTATTGCAGTGCCTCCGGGAACGGTGCACCCCGCACGGGGATCTTAGTTCGGTCAAAAACAGATTTAATAATGAAAATTATAATACACTATGTTAATATCACGATATAAGTTGTGGTTCCTTCAATTCGGATGTATCGCAAATCTCATTTTTCTATTCACTCTGCGCATCATCCCGGTATTGCGGCGCCTCCGGGAACGGTGCACCCCGCACGGGGACCTTGCTTTGGTCAAAAATAGATTTAAATAATAATCAAAATTCTGATTATGTCACGATATGAGTGGTGGTTTTGGGCACGATGTCATTCCCGGAGCTCGCTTCGCTCTCTGCTCCACTCTGAGCATCGTCCCGGTATTGCAGTGCCTCCGGGAACGGTGCTCCCCGCACGGGGGATCTTTATTTGGTAAAAAATAGATATAAAATTAATTTAAATAATGGATTTTATTGCGGTATTAATCACATTTTGGGACTCTGTCTTTATCAGAACTCGGGGCTTTCTCCACTCCACGCATCGTCCCGGTATTGCAGCGCCTCCCGGAGCGGTGCACCCCCACCGGGGAGCTTTATACGATAAAATATAGATCGAAAAATAATACAAATCAAAGTTTTAATTGATTATATCGCGATATTAGTTGTGCTTCTGTAACTTGTTATCACTCGTAGAGTTTACTTCTCCCTGCTCCCTCCGTGCATCGCCCCGGTATTGCAGCGCCTCCGGGAACGGTGCACCCCACACGGGGAGCATTTCTTGGTAAAAAATAGATATAAACAAAAATAAAAATTACAATTCATGGTGTTAATATCACGACAGGAGTCGTGGTTTTGTGAGTTTGTATGCGTCGCAGAGCTCATTTTCCTCTTCGCCCCGCGCATCGTCCCGGTATTGCAGCGCCTCCGGGAACGGTGCGCCCACATCGGGCACCTCTCATCGCTCAAAAAAAGATCAAAAAATGGTAAAAATAACGATTGATCGTGTCTATATCGCGATATCACTCGTGGTTCTGTGACTTCATATCACTCGCGGACCTCGCATCTCTCTCCGCTCCGCGCATCGTCCCGGTATTTGCGGCGCCTCCGGGAACGGCGCACCCCACACGGGAACCTCTCATTGCTCAAAAA
>NW_026625338.1:2741-4750 GCF_030028575.1 Malurus melanocephalus | reverse complement strand
ACGGATTTTTGGGCTCGGGAGTTGGACCCGGAGCTTGCTCCCTCCGCTCCGCGCATCGTCCCGGTATTGCAGTGCCTCCGGGAACGGTGCACCCCCACCGGGGGCCTTGCTACGGTCAAAAACAGATTTAAATAATAATGAATATGAAGGTTTATCAATTTCACATTTACGTTTCGTTAACAATCATGTTTCTGGGACTCAATGTCCCTCCCGGAGCTCGCTTCTCTTTCCGCTCCTCTCCGCGCATCGTCCCGGTATTGCAGCGCCTCCGGGAAAGGCGCACTCTGACACGGGGACCTTGCTTTGGTCAAAAATAGATTTAAACAATAATAAAAATAAATAATTCGCGATATCAATCGTGGTTCTGAGAAATTCGTATGTGTCGCAAAACTTCTATTGCTCTTCGCTCCGCGCATCGTCCCGGTATTGCGTCGCTCCGGGAACGGTGCACCCCACACGGTGACTGATATAAAATCACAGCACCACGACTGTTAGGTTAGGGTTAGGGTTAGGGTTAGGGTTATACCGCGATATAAAACACAATTAATTACGATTTTGATAAATTTCGATCTGTTTTTTTTCAAGATAAGTGATCCCCGATTGGGGTGCACCGTTGCCCGAGGCGCTGCAATACCTGGACGAGGCGCAGAGCGGAGACAGAAGGGAGATCCGGGAGAGAGAATATAGAATAAACCTCGATTTTTATTATTATTTAAATCTCGTTTTTACCAAATTAAGGTCCCCGTGTGGGGTGCACCGAGCGGAGCGGAGCGGAAAGAGAAGAGAGCTCCGGGGGTGACATTGAGTCACAAAACCACGATTGTTTTCCCGATATACCATGGAATTAATAAATACTGATTTTCAATTATTAATTAAATCTATTTTTCACCAAAGCAAGGTCCCCGTGCGGGGTGCACCGTTCCCGGAGGCGCCGCAATACCGGGACGATGTGCGGAGCGGAGACAGAAGCGAGCTCAGAGAGTGACACCTTATTACAGAACTACGATTGATATCGCGATATAAACATGATAAATCATGATTTTTATTATTTATCGATCTATTTTTTACCAAAGAAAGATCCCCGGTGGGGGTGCACCGTTCCCGGTGGCACTGCAATACCGGGACGATGCGCGGAGCGGAGACAGAAGCGAACTCCGGGATAAAGCCATGTTTAATATCGCGATATAATCACGATATTGGTTATTTTTTAGTGGTTTTTTTTACTGAATAAATGTCCCCGTGGGTGGCACCGTTCCCGGAGGCGCTGCAATACCGGGAAGATGCGCGGAGCGGAGCGGAAAGAGAAGCGAGCTCCGGGAGTGACACTGAGTCACAAAACCGCGATTGTTATCCCGATTTATCACGGTGTTAATAAATACTAATTTTCAATTATTAATTAGATCTATTTTTGACCAGAGAAAGGTCCCCGTGCGGGGTGCACCGTTCCCGGAGGCACTGCAATACCGGGACGATGCGCGGAGCGGAGGGAGCAAGCTCCGGGTCCAACTCCCGAGCCCAAAAATCCGTTTAATATGAAGTCCTCTCATCGAGGACGTATCAGATATTAAACTGATAAGAACAGATACTACACTTGATCTTAGCCAAAAGGCCGAGAAGCAATAACTGAGATCACTCCCGCACCCTGCCCGGCACCGCCCGCCCCGCACAAACCTCACGGACACCCCCGCGCCGCCCTCCAGCCCTTCCCCAGCGCTTTTTTCTCTCATTTTTGCTTTATTTCCCTATTTTTTTTCCTCATTTTGACCTCAGCGATCCCCGGAAATGCGGAAAAACTCCCCAAAGTGGCTCTCCCATGATGCTCCTGTCGCGTGTTCTGTTTAAAATTTGCATAACCACGCCTGTCAATCCCGGCAGCGCGGGAAGTTTGAAGCGGCGCTGCGGAGCCCGGGGAGAACGGGGGAAAATCGCGATTTTTGGAGGCTCGGCCGCCCCGGGTGTGCGCAGCGAGGATGAGGACGGTTCAGACCCTTCCGGGGGATAATTTGGGT
>NW_026625338.1:0-2204 GCF_030028575.1 Malurus melanocephalus | reverse complement strand
CGGCGCGGGGCGGGCAGGGCGGCGATGGCGGCGGAGGAGCCTCAGCAGCCGCAGCCGGAGCCGCTGGGCGGCAGCGATGCCGACGGTACCGACGGCACCCACCCCGCGCGGCGGTTTCGCTTCTACCGGGGGGAGGCCGCGATAACCCCCGGAGCATCATCGGCATCACCCGAACCCCCCAAAAAACCGCCCCGATTCCTCCCCGGGCTCTCCGAACCCCACACCCTCCCCTTCAGGACCCTCTTCGGGGATCCCCCGAGCCCCCAGACCCCTCCCGGAGGGGCTGAGGGACCTCCCGGGACCCTCCCCGGTGACCCCCGGTGTCCCCCTCAGGCGTGAACTGTTTGGCCTACGACGAGGCGATCATGGCGCAGCAGGACCGGATCCAGCAGGAGGTGGGGAAAAAAAACCCCGCGACCCAAAAACGGCGGTGAAACCACCCCAAAATCTGCCCCATTTGGGGGTTTCAAAGCCCCCCGATCCTCCCGGGGGTCCCCGTTCCCTCACGGCCCCAAAATCCCCGGGGGTCTCAAACCCCCGATCCCCTCGGGGGTCTCCGTTACCCTCAAACCCCCCGATCCTCCCGGGGGTCTCAAACTCCCTGATCCTCGCAGAGGTCTCCATTCCCCTCAATCCTCCGAACCCCCCAAAACCCCCGGGTGTCCCTGTTCCCCTCAAATTCTCTGATCCCCCTCAGGGGTCCCCATTCTCCTCAATCCCCCGATCCCCCCGGGGGTCCCCGTTCCCCTCATGGCCCCGAACCCCTCAATCCCCCCGGGGATCCCTGTTACCCTCAAACCCCCCAATTCCTGCGGGGGTCCCCGTTCCCTTCACGGCCCCGAACTCCCCAATCCCCCCGGGGGCCCCCGTTCCCCTCAAATCCCCCAAACCCCCCGGGGGTCCTCGTTCCCCTCAATCTCCCCAAGACCCCCGGGGGTCTCAAACCCCCCCAATACCCCCGGGTGTCCCCGTTCCCCTCAATCCCCCGATCCCTCTGGGGGTCCCCGTTCCCCCTAAATCCCCCAATTCCCTCGGGTGTCCCCGTTCCCCTGAAACCCCTGATCCCCCTGGGGGTCCCCATTCCCTTCAAATCCCCCGATTCCCGCAGGGGTCCCCATTCCCCTCATGGCCCCGAACCCCTCAATCCCCCCGGGGGTCCCCGTTCCCTCAAATCTCCTGAGCCCCCGGGGGTCCCCGTTCCCCTCAAACCCCCAATCCCCTCAGGGGTGTCCCCATTCCCCTCAAATCCCCCAATTCCTGGGGGGTCCCCGTTCCCTTCATGGCCCCGAAACCTCCAATCCCCCCGGGGGTCCCCGTTCCCCTCAAATCCCCCAATCCCCCCAGGGGTCCCCATTCTCCTCAAACTCCCCGAGTCCCCCGGGGGTCTCCGTTCCCCTCAAATCCCCAAACCCCCCGGGGGTCCCCATTCCCCTCAAATCTCCCCGAGCCCCCCGGGGGTCTCAAATCCCCTGATCCTCCCGGGGGTCCCCATTCCCCTCAAACCCCCGACGACCCCGGGGGATCCCCATAACCCCCCGAACCCCACGGGGGTCCCCATTCCCCTCAAATTCCCCGATGCCCCTGGGTGTCCCCATTCCCCTCAAAGCCCCGATCCCCCCGGGTGTCCCCGTTCCCCTCACGGCCCCAAATTCCCCGTTTTTCCCCCCAGATCGCGGTGCAGAACCCGTTGGTGTCGGAGCGCCTGGAGCTCTCCGAGCTCTACAAGGAATACGCCGAGGATGACCACGTGTACCAGGAGAAGATCAAGGTGGGCTACTGGGGATACTGGGAGATACTGGGACACCAGTAAGGGGCTGGGGAGAACACTGGGAGATACTGGGATACCCAGTAAAAGGGCTGGGAACAGTGCTGGGGGGTACTGGGGGATACTGGGACACCAGTAAGGGACTGGGGACAACACTGGGAGGTGTTGAGAGATACTGGGGGATACTGGGGGATGCTGGGAGGCACTGGGACACCAGTAAGGGGCTGGGGACAACACTGGGAGATATTGGGATACCAGTAAAGGGACTGGGAACAGCGCTGGGGGGTACTGGGGGATACTGGGACACCAGTAAGGGACTGGGAACAGCACTGGGAGGTGTTGGGAGATATTGGGAGATACTGGGAGGCACTGGGATACCAGTAAAAGGACTGGGAATAGCACTGGGAGATACTGGGGGATACTGGGAGATGCTGGGAGG
>NW_026625337.1:12737-14029 GCF_030028575.1 Malurus melanocephalus | reverse complement strand
GGAGTGAAAAATCCAATGGAAAACATGGAAATGTTCTTTACCGCCAGGATCTTCTTCTGGTCCTGCTCAGCCATGCAGGGCCACCAGCCTTTGACGGTTTTCTGCTCGAAGAGGGACACGAAGCGGCCGGAGGACAGGGAATCATCCAGGAGATCCAGGGAACACTTCTCCGCCGTCTTGGCAGGCTTGGGCATCCTGTTGAGATCCATCTGGATGGATCCTGCAAGGAAGGACATTCCCGGTGAGGATTATCTCGGTGGGATAATCCTCAAAACATGGAATATTCCCATGATTTGGTGGACTTGGGCCACCCTGACCATCTCATTCCAAACTCCCAACTTTGCACTTAAAATACAGAATATTCCCATGATCTTGGGCCACCTCAACCATCCCATTCCAAACTCCCGATTTTCCACTTAAAATATGGAATATTCCCATCATCTCATGGATTTGCGCCACCCCGACCATTCTATTACGAAGTCCCAACTCTCTCTTAAAACATGGAATATTCCCTTGATCTCATAGAGCTTGGGCCACCCTGACCATCCCATTCCAAACTCCCAACTTCCACCTAAAACATGGAATATTCCCATGATCTTGGGCCACCCTGACCATCCCATTCCAAACTTCCAATTTCTGCCTAAAATACAGAATATTCCATTCCAAACTCCCAACTTCCACTTGAAACATGGAATATTTCGCTCCAAACTCCCAACTTCCACTTGAATATTCCCGTGATCTCCAAATTCCCAATTTACACTTAAAACACGGACTATTCCCATGATCTCGGGCCACCTCAACCATCCCATTCCAAACGACCATCCCATTCCAAACTCCCAACTTCTACTTAAAACATGGAATATTCCACTCCAAACTCCAAACGTCCACCTAAAATACGAAATATTCCCATGATCTCATGGATTTGGGCCACCCTGACCATCCCATTCCAAACTCCCAACTTCCACTTAAAACATGGAATATTCCCATGACCTTGGGCCACCTCAACCATCCTATTCCAAACTCCCAACTCCTGCTATCCCAGTGTGCTCCAAGCCCTGCCCAATCCAGTCTCAGACACTTCCMGGGATGGGATATCTGCAGCTCCACCGGACAACCTGTGCCGGTGCTTTTATTGCTTTTTTTTAGGATGGATCCTGAAATTCCCAACTCACCCAAGTAGTCATCAAAGGAGAACTTGTCGTTGTCCCAGATCTGGAGGATCAGCTGGGGTGGAATCTTATTTTCCGTCTTGTCCAAGCTCCAGAAGTGTTCCTAAAATCCCAGCGGGAAAA
>NW_026625337.1:8858-10127 GCF_030028575.1 Malurus melanocephalus | reverse complement strand
GGAACGAAGCCGGAGTTCAAACAGCACATGGCGAGATCAAAAAATTCCCGGGGCCGGAATGCGGCCCCCAGATCCGACGCCGGGCTTTTCCTTCATTATTCGGGGCYGTTACAGGGAGATTTTACGGGGTGTTTATTTTCGGATCCGGCCATGTGGCGGGAAGGGATTCCAGACCGGCACAGCAGGGTGGATTTCCGTAAAGGGATTTATAGGGGGGGCCTCGGCTTTTTCCGAGCGGGGTAATTGGATGTCGTACACCCTTGTAGTTGGGATTTGTGGGATATGAAGCGTGAAATGGGCCCGGCTGGGATCCTGTCAATCACCGGGATTGCTCAGGGAGGCCTTTCCTCATGGAAAAGGCGGTCAGGCCTTGGAAGTTTGGGATTTGCCCAGGCAGGTTTGGGATCTCCATCCCTGAAGGTGTCCAAGGAATTCCTGGATGTGGCACTCAGGGACAATATGGGAATCGGGCACAGCTCGGACTCAATGATCCCAAAGTTTTTTCAACCTCAGGGATCCCGGGACTCTGGGAGAAGAATTCTCCACTAGGACTTTTAGACAAAAAATGCAAAATTCAATTGAATTTAAATAAAATAAATTTAAAAAACAGGATTAGATGCCACAGGGAATGACCGCCTCCCATCCCTGGGAACATCCCATATCCCAGGGCAGCCATTCCTGGCAGGAATACGGCTGGATCCGGAGCATTCCCTGCCCACCTGCTCAATGTCTGGCTGGAGAGGGCTGTAGAGCCACCGCGTCTCCATGTGCTCTGGGGCCAATCCCATTTCCACCCAGAATTCCCAATTGGACGCAGAAATTCCATCTGGGACYGCTCACCTTCTTGGCCACGTGGCACATCTGCTCCGCCGGGAGGTAWTCGAAGGGGAAGACGAATCTCCAGTTGAAATTCCCTTCTCCCCCCATGGATCGGTAGTGGACGTCCGTCTTCTGCTTGTTCTCCTCGTGCCCCACCAGCCACCTGCCAGGGAAAAAGGGAGCCTGTGGAAAACTGGGATCATGGCCAGGATTTGGGATCGTGCCCAGCGCCACGACGAGTGGGAAATGGAATGTTCCAGATCCCTGGGGTTGTGGGGGTTGGGATAATGTGGAGATGGGAATACGGCAATCCTGGTGTTAGGAGATGAATCAGAGCTGGGGGTGGCAATTCCAGAATTGTGGGATCTTGGAATGGTTTGGGGTGGGAAGATTTTAAGGACCATCTCATTCCAACCACATTCCATGGGCTAGGAAAATTCCCATAATTCC
>NW_026625337.1:0-7807 GCF_030028575.1 Malurus melanocephalus | reverse complement strand
CATCCCGGAGATTCAAAGAAAAAGGTTGTGAGCTCAGCAGAGGCCAGTCTTCCAAAAAGCTGGATCCATGACTGGAGATGTGGATCCATGGCTGGAGAAGTGTGGATCCATGGCTGGAGATGTGGATCCATGGCTGGAGAGGCGTGGAACCATGGTTGGACATGTGGATCCACGGCTGGAAATATCTGGGTTCGTGGCTGGAGAGCTTTTGATCCATGGCTGGAGAGGTGTGGATCCATGGTTGGAAAAAAGTGGATCCATGGTCAGAAAGGTGTGGATCCGTAGTCAGAAATGTGTGAATCCATAACTGGAAAGGTGTGGATCCATGGATGGAAATGTGGATCCATGGCTGGAAAGGTGTGGAACCATGGTTGGAGAGATGTGGATCCATGGCTGGAAAAAAGTGGATCCATAATTGGAGGTTGGAATTGTGTAGATCCATGACTGGAATGGTGTGGATCCATGGTTGGAGATGTTGATCCATAAATGGAGAGATGTGGATCCATAAATGGAAAGGTGTGGATCCATGGTGGGAGATGTTGATCCATGGCTGGAAATGTGGATCCATGGTTGGCAAAAAGTGGATCCAAGGTTGGAAGGGTGTGGGTCCATGTTTGGAGATGTGGATCCATGGTTGGAATGATCTGGATTCATAACTGGAGAGGTGTGGGTCCATGGTCAGAAATGTAGATCCATGGTTGGAAAGAGGTGGATCCATGGGTGGAGATGTGGATCCATGGCTGGAGAGCTTTGGATCCATGGTTGGAGATGTGGAACCACGGTTGGACGTGGCTGAAGAGGTGTGGATCCATACCTGGAGAGCTTTTGATCCATGGCTGGAGAGGTGTAGATCCATGGTTGGAAAAAAGTGGATCCATGGTTGGAAAGGTGTGGAACATGGTTGGAGAGATGTGGATCCGTAATTGGAGAGGTGTGGATCCATAGCTGGACACAGCTGGAGAGATGAGAAATCGTAACTGAGAGGTGTGGATTCATGGCTGGAAATGCGGATCCATAATTGGAGGTTGGAATGGTGTAGATCCATGACTGGAATGGTGTGGATCCATGGCTGGAGATGTTGATCCATGGCTGGAAAGAAGTGGATCCATGGTTGGAAAGGTGTGGGTCCATGTTTGGAAATGTGGATCCATGGTTGGAGAGATGTGGATCCATGGCTGGAAAGATCTGGATCCATGGCTGGAAAGATCTGGATTCATAACTGGAGAGGTATGTGTCCATGGTCAGAAATGTGGATCCATGGTTGGAAAGAAGTGGATCCATGGTTGGAGATGTGGACACATGGAGGCAGATGTGGATCCATGGCTGAAGAGGAGTGGATCCATGGTTGGAGATGTGGATCCATAAATGGAGAGGAGTGGATCCATAACTGGAGAGGTGTGGATCCATAAATGGAGAGGTGTGGATCCATGGTTGGAATGATGTGGATTCACGGCTGGAGAGCTCTGGATCCATGGTTGGAGAGGTGTGGACCCATGTTTGGAGATGTAGATCCATAGTTGGAGAGATGAGGATCCATTGTTGGAAAATGTGAATCCATAGTTGGAAAAATGTGGATCCACAGTTGGAAAAACATGAATCCATAGTTGGAAAAAAGTGGATCCATGGATGGAAAGATGCAGATCCAAAGTTGCAAAGCCACGAATCCATAATCAGAGAGTTGTGACAATCCCTACATCCCATCACAATCCACATCTACCCCACAAATGCTGATCCCAGAACCGCCTTAATTCCTTCCCTGCCACTCCCACATCTCCTGGCTCCGAAACTGGGGACCCTCCGGAATCCGGGACACCCACCCTTTGACGTAGATGTCGCTCATCTTCTCCCCGGTGATGCTGAGGTCATCCAGGATCACGTCCTTGGCATTCCAGATGATGCAGCGCAGGTAGAACCTGGAAAACCCCAGGAATAAAACCGGGAGAAGGCGGGAAACTCATCCCCCTGGAAGCCCGGCTGTCCCGCCAAGGGATTTCCCTGTGGGATCTCCTTTTCCCTGGAGATGATCCCACACCTGTGGGAACCCATCCCCACCCGAGCATTCCCAAATCCCTTCCCAAGGAAAAATTCTGGAAAAAGCAGGAAGTTACCTCTTGGCTTTGCGCGGGGTGACGTTGAAAGGGGGGCCGGGGTGTCCCAGGGATTTGGGAAACAGATCCACCCACATCTGGAGCTTTCCCTGCGTGGAAAAACAGAGCCTGAAACCTCGGGAGATTCCAGAATGGGACATCCCCAGGGAGAACTGGAATCCTCAGGTGGGAGGGAAGGATTCCTCAATGGAAAAGCAGAGCTAAATATTGTATTAAAATTATTTTTGGGATCGTTGGGAATGAGCTGGTGGATGGAAATCCTACAAGGAGCAGCTGAGGGGACTGGGAATGGGGCTGGAAAACCAGGAAAAGCTGAGGGAGCTGGGAAAGAGGCTCGGCCTGGAAAAAAGGGATTGGGGAGACCTTCTGCACAACTCCCTGAAAATTTGGAGCCAGGTGGGATTTGGGATCTGATCCCAGGAAACAGCAGGAAGAGAGGGAACAGCCTCAGGCTGGGCCAGGGGAGGCTCAGGGGGGACATCAGCAGGAATTTCCTCATGGAAAGGGTGGTCAGGCCTCGGAAGTGCCCAGGGAGGTTTGAGATTGCCATCCCTGGAAGTGTCCAAGGAACTCCTGGATGTGGGGACAATATGGGAATCGGGCACAGCTGGGACTCAATGATCCCAAAGGAATTTTTCAACCTCAGGGATCCCAGGACTCTGGGAGAAGAATTCTCCACCAGAACTTTTAGACCAAAAAATGCAAAATTCAATAGAATTAAATTAAAATAAATTTAAAAAATTGAATTAAATGCCGCAGGGAATGACTGCCTCCCCTCCCTGGGAACATCCCATATCCCGGGGCGGCCATTCCTGGCAGGAATACGGCTGGATCCGGAACATTCCCTGCCCACCTGCTCAATGTCCGGCTGGAGCGGGCTGTAGAGCCGCCGCGTCTCCACGTGCTCCGGGACCAATCCCTGCTTCCGGAGGGCAGCCAGGGCCAGCCGCTCCTCCACCGGCCCCAGGTGTGGGTTCGGGGGTTTTCCGTCCTCTGCCRGAGGGAAATTAATGGGGTTTGTCCCACAGGGATGGATTTTGGACACCCCACAGGTCCAGCCAGGGAGAGCCGGAGTGGTACGGCCRCAATTCCCAAATCCATCACTTCCCRRGCAYRGGAATCCCATTCCCAATGGGAAAACCCACTGGGATCCCCCTGCAACCACCCCACAAATCCCAGCCAGGGAAATGGGGTCAGGATCCAGCTGGAGCCCACGGGAAGGAGGATCCCAATGATCGATCCCATTCCGGGATCCGGGTGTCCCAAAGTCCCGGAAATCAGGATTCCCATCAAYCCCCAGCTGATGTTCCCATTCCCAAGAGTTCATCCCAGAGTTTAAACGCATCCGGGATTTTCAGCTGGGCATTCCCGGTGGAATCCCATTTCATCTGTGCAGGATTTGGGGTGAAATCTTTGGGATTTGGGAATGGGAGGAGGAGGAAGGACACGGAGACACCACCAGCGCAGCCTGGGGGCTGCTCCAAGCTCCTGCTCCAGCCCCACCAGGACATCCGTGGTCCTCCATCCACGGAAAACCTGGAATTATCTCCTCCTCCTCCTCATCCACTCCACACCAGCCCCTGATCCTGCCAGAAATGGGTCAAAATTCCCAAAAAATGGACATTTCTCCCTTCTCCTCCCAGTCAAATCCATGGAGGTGTCCAAGAAAATGCTGGACATGAAACTTGGACAATAGTTGGATGCCATCTTGGAGGACTTTTCCAACCTGAATTAWGGAATTCCAGGATCTCCAAGATGTTGGATTTTCCAAAATAGAAGATTCCCTGATCCTCCAAATCCAACTCAAATGATCCCAAAATTTTTCCAATCTAAAAGAATCCCTGATTCTCTGACTCCAACCTAAATGATCCCAAAATCTTTCACAACCTAAAAAACTCTGTGATTCTCCAAATCCAACTCAAACGATCCCAAAATTTTTCCAATCTAAAAGAATCCCTCATTCTCTGACTCCAACCCAAACAATCCCAAAACCTTTTCCCCCCTAAAAGATTCCCCGATCCTCCAAATCCAACTCAAAATGATCCCAACATCTTTTCTGACCTAAAAGATTCTCTGATTCTCTGAATTCAACCCAAATGATCCAAAATCTTTTTCACCTAAAAGGTTCCCTGATCCTCCAAATCCAAAACAATCCCAAAATCTTTTCCCACCTAAAAGATTCCATTATTCTCTGAATCCAATCCAAATGATCCCAAAATCCCAAGCTTCACCCCACTCCAGCCACATGCCTTCCTGGACCTTTGAAATAAGAAGTGGTCCATAAATATTATCCCAACTCCTCCAAACCCAGGTGAGATATCCCAGCTCCTTCCTCAGCAAGGCCTTGGAGCACTTAACTCCAGCCGGCTGCGCTAATTCCCAACTATTTCCCAATCCCAGGAATCAAACACCGGGAAAACAACGAGCCCCTCTTTGAGAACAACAAATCCAGGAGTTATGGAATACTGGGCCGGGTTGTAAAACCGCAGCTCTGGCGTTTAACGGCTCCGGTTTATTCCCGGTCCGGCTCAAGCTCACAGCTGGATCCCAGACCCGCTCCGGGATTCGTTTGGCTCTTTGAACGGGGTGGGGACGCATTTTAACACCTCCCCGGCTCTCCCTGGAAAAATTTTTGGTGAGGAGAGGCTGCTGAGGATTCCTTCCCTTCCCTTTGGGGAAATATCTGGATTCCTAGGGAATTTGGGGTTTGTTTCCCGGAGAGAAGGGAGTGGGATCGGTCCTGGGTTTTCTGGGTTTGGGTCTCTGGTGATGCCGTTGATGTGGCAGCCTCAGTAAAATCTGATCAAAATTTAGGTGGGAATTTGGGAAGGAATTCATGGCTGGGAGGGTGGCGAGGGGCTGGGCTGGAAATGCCAGATTGCCCCGGATCCCTGGGAATGCCCAAGGCCAGGCTGGACATTGGGGCTGGGAGCAGCCTGGGATAGTGGGAGGGGTCCCTGTCCATGGATGGGGTGGGAATGGATGATCCTTAAGGTCCTTCCATCCCAAACCATTCCGTGAATCCCAAACTGCAGCTCCGGGCTCGGTGGGATTTCATCTCCTCCAAACAAAAACCCTGTTTTTGTGGCTTAAAGCGAAGTTTTCCCTAAAAAAAGGCAATTCCTGCTCCAGGAATGCTGGGCCAGACGGAGGCACCCAGGGTACAAAAGCATCACTGCTGGTGTGACTTCTGTGAAAATAAAAACCTCCTTCCCAAAATTCCAGGATTTTTCCCCTCACTGACAGAAGTTGGGTTTTTCCCCCGATCCTCCCAAATCCTGACAGAATTCCCAGGTCTGTGCGTGGGGTGTTGTCTCCCTCTAGTGACCGTTCCCAAAATGAGATTCCAGCACAGAGCTCTTCCAGCCCTGGAAGCAGCTGGAACATCGGGTTGGAGCTCCTCGATCCCAATCCATGAGGGTTGGGTTGGGTCAAACTCAAGGTCAGCATTCCTGGATGGAAAATCTCCAATCCCAGGATTTGGGGCACGGCTCAGTTTGGGAAAAGGACAGAACCAGCATGGACAGTGAGAAGGAGGATGGGGATAATTCCCATTGTCCAGTCCTGAATTCCAATATCCCTCCCCATAGTGTCTCCATGCTCTTGGAACACCAGCTTGGAGCTTCCCAGCCACTATGGAGCTCCCAATCCATGGGTTTGGTCCAAGTCACAGTTGATGGATGGAAGATCTGGACCCAATCCCAGGATTTGGAGCATGGCCAAATTTGGGAATGGTTCAGAGCAGACATGGAGAAGTAGGATGAGGACAATCCCATTGTCCAGTCCCGAATTCCACAATATCCTGTCCCATGGTGTCTCTGCAAACTTGGAGCTTGGAGCTTCCAACACAATGGAGCTCCCAGTCCAGGGATTTGGTCCAGGTCAAGGTTGATGGATGGGAGATCTGGACCCAATCCCAGGATTTGGGGCATGGGCCAAGTTTGGGAATGGTCCAGAGCTGAGGGCGACAGCGAGGAGGAGGATGGGGACAATCCCATTGTCCAGCCCTGGTGATGTCTCCATGACAAACAGCTCCATCACCCCTCTGGATAAGGAGAATTCCACCATCCCAAACCATCCCTGGCGCCTTACCCAGCTCGGAGAGGAGGTACTCCTGATCGCGGAAGATGAGCCGGTCGGGTTTGTAGGTGGGAGCTTTGCAGTTGTGCTGCAGGGAGAAGAGCTGGAGCAGCTGGGAAGGGCGGAGCTGGTCCCGCCACTGGTTGGGGCCGGAGCTGGAACCGAACAGAATTGTGGGAATGGTTGAAGATCATCCATGGTCACCCATGGTCACCCAGGGACACCTCCCACCATCCCAGGCTGCTCCCAGCCCCAATGTCCAGCCTGGCCTCGGACATTCCCAGGGATCCGGGGCAATCTGGCAATTCCAGCCCARCCCCTCGCCACCCTCYCAGGCAGGAATTCCTTCCCAAAATCCCACCCTAAGCTCCCCTTTCCCRSGATGGAGCAGCCACAGCTTCTCCRGGGGRACACCASGGAYKGAACRGGATCTCCCTGAGCACATCGATGTCTCCCAGAGGAGAACCAGGACTCTGGGAATCGCAGCTCCGGGCAGGATCAAACCRTGCCATGATCCCGTGTCCCTTCAGCACCCCGATGCCGGAATCCAGGGCCATTCCAATCCCATGGCGGTACCCACACGCAGTAGGTCTGGGGGAGGCCGCAGCGCGCTCCRTGGCCGGACAGGAAGCGGTTCTCCAGGTCCACCACGGTCTCGCCGATCTTCTCATCCCGGGACAGGAGGTCGTAGTCGTAGAGGGCAACCTTGAGGTCCTTCTCCAGGGGCAGGGTGCAGCTCAGCTCGAACATCCTGGGAACGGGAGAGTGGGAAAAGCTTGGGAAAAGGGGATTGTGCTGCTGGAATTCCATGGGAATGGATCAACGCCCCATCCCGACCCACCAGCATTGGGATGGATCGTTGAACTTCCAGCAGCGCCAGGGCTGTGTGGTGGTGGCTTGGGTTATCAAGGATTCATGGAATTGTGGAATTATTAGGATTGGAAGACCCTAAAGACCTTAAAGATCTTCTGATTCCATACTTTCCCTGATCCCAGGTGGATCCAAGCCCCATTGTCCAACTCTTCCCAGATTCTCCCACTATGGAATTCCAAGTCCAACCAAGCCGAGCCAACCCAGGCTCCAGAGAAATCCCAGGGAATGACGAATGAGAGCCAGGGGAATCATGGGATGCTTTGGGTGGAATCTTAAAATCCATCCCACTCCCAATCCCTTCCATGGGTAGGGATGCTTCCATTATCCCAGATTTCTCCAACCTGGAATTGGGCGTCAGAACAGGAAGTGAGCACAATTCCCTCAATCAGACACCCAAAAAAATTCCGTGGATCCCAAACGGAATCAGCACTTACTTCCCGAAGACGGGCTCCAGAGTGCAGGGAAGGTAATTTTCCTGGTCGTTTATGGAYTTCTTTCCCACGGAAATCTTCACGTAGGGATCACACTGGAGGCGGGCACGGAAAGAAAGAAACGCAAAAATCCCATGGAAAAAGTTGGATGGGGAGCGACCTTAAAGCTTATCCAGTCCCGCCCTTTTCTGAGGTCCAGATTGTTCCAAATCCCATCCCTCTCTGGAATCAAATTATTCCAGGAATTCAGCATCGATTTGGAAAGCAGGGGGATTTAATTCAAGTCGGATTTTTTGCCAGGGAAAGCAAAAAATT
>NW_026625336.1:14130-15294 GCF_030028575.1 Malurus melanocephalus | reverse complement strand
CGGCCGCTGCGCGTGGGGCAGGTGAGTGACAAAAAATACCCAAAAACACCCAAAAATAACCCAAAAATAACCCAAAAATATCCCAAAATTACCTCAAAATCATTACCCCAAAATCACACCAAAAATACCCCAAAATCCCCCCAAATTCACCCCAAAAATATCCCAAAAATATCCCAAAAATATCCCAAAATCACCTCAAAATATCCTGAAATCACCCCAAAAATATCATTCCAAAATTGCACCAAAAAACCTCAAAAATACCCCCAAAAATATCCCAAAAATATCTGAAAAATGTCCCAAAATCGCCCCCAAAAAACTCGAAAATCACCCCAAAAATCACACCAAAAATATCCCAAAATCCCCCCAAAAAGCCCCAAAATCACCCCAAATTCACCCCAAAATACCCCAAAAATGCACCAAAAATACCCCCAAAATTTCCCAAAAATATCCCGAAATCACCCCAAAATTATCGTTCCAAAATCACACCAAAAAACCCCCAAAATCCCCCAAAAATATCCCGAAAAACCCTAAAATCCCTCAAAATCACACCAAAATGATCATTTCAAAATCACCCCAAAAACCCCCGAAATCACCCCAAAAGCACCCCAAAAATAACCCAAAAAATACCCTAAAATTAGAAATTCTGGGATTTTCTCAAAATTCCCGAAATTTCCCCCAAAATTCCTATGAAAATGCCACGAAAATGCCGATTTTCGCACCCCAAAATGTCCCAAAATCCCCCTAAAATCCTCTCAAATTCACCTTAAAAGTACCCCAAATTCATCACCCCAAAATTCTCCAAAATTACCCCAAAATTATCAATTCTGGGATTTCCCCAGATTTCCCAAAATTTCCCGTGGAATTCCCGATTTTTGCACCCGAAAACCCCCCAAATCCACTCCAAATTCACCCCAAAATCACCCAAAAAACCCAAATTCCTGAATTTCCCCAAATCCACAAAGTTTCACCAAATTTCACCCAAAATTCCCATTAAAATCCCTTTTTTCCTCAAAATTCTGATTTTTTTTCCAAAAAAAATCCCCCAAATCCACCCCAAAATGCTCAAAATGACCCCAAAATTACCAATTCCTGAATTTTCCCGAATTCCTATTTTTTCCCCATTTTCTGTCATTTTTTTTCCTAATTTCCATTTTCCCCCCTTTT
>NW_026625336.1:9969-12703 GCF_030028575.1 Malurus melanocephalus | reverse complement strand
TTCCAGGTCACCGAGCGTCCCGACGGCTCCACCGACGTTTCCTTCCCCGACCCCTCCCCCCCCGCGGGGGGCGTGGCCTCGGCCGGAGTGGGCGTGGTCCCGGCCGGGGTGGGCGTGGCCTCGGCCGGGGGGGAGGAGCCGGAAGTGGGCGTGGCCGCGGGGAGGCTGCAGCTGATGGCCAAACTGGCAGAGGGTCCGTGACGTCATCACGGGGGGCGGGGCTTGGGGAATGACGTCATTGTGGGCGTGGTTTGAGTGGGTGACGTCATTATGGGGCGGGGTTTGAGCGGATTGTGGGCGGAGTTTGGGTGGATGACGTCATCTAGGGGGTGGGGTTTAATGGGTGACGTCATTTTGGGGGCGGGGTTTGGGATGAGTGACGTCATTGGAGTGGGGATTTAATTGGTGATGTCATTATGGGCGGGGCTTAATGGGTGACGTCATTTGGGGGGCGGGATTTGGGTCTATGATGTAATTATGGGTGTGGATTTAAAGGATGACGTAATTTGGGGGCGGGGTTTGAGGCATATGACGTCATTATGGGGTGGGGCTTTGATGGGTGACGTCATTTGAGGCAGGGTTTGAGTGGGTGATGTCATTATGGGGCGGGGCCTAAAGGGTGACATCATTTTGAGGGCGGGGCTTGAATTAATGACATCATTTTTGGGGAAATGACATCATTTGGGGCGGGGCTTCGATGGGTGATGTCATTTTGGGGCGGAGTTTCAGTGGGTGATGTAATTATGGGGGCGGGGCCAAGGGATGATGTCATTTGGTGGGCGGGGTTTGAATGGATGATGTCATTTTGGGGGCAAGTGATGTCATTTGGGGCGGGGCTTTAATGAGTGATGTCATTGTGGGTGGGGTTTGAATGGATGATGTCATTGTGGGGGCGGGGCCAAAGGGTGATGTCATTTTAGGGGCGGGGTTTGGGATGGTGACGTCATTGTGGGCGGGGCTTGTGGGTTCAGGGGAAATTTGGGAAAAATTTGGGCAAAAATTGGGGAAAAAAATGGAGAAAATTTGGGAAAGAATTCTGATTTTTGGGGTTTTTGGGGTTTCCAACCCTTAATTTTCACATTTTTGGGGTTTCTGAGTTGATTTTTGGGGTAATTTTGGTTTTTTTTTTGCTTTCTGAGTCATTTTTTTGTGGTGATTTTGGTGTTTTTTGGGGTTTCTGAGTCATTTTTTTGGTTTTTTTTGACTTTTTGGGGCTTTTGACCCCAAATTTTTGGGTTTTTGGGGTTTCCAACCCCGAATTTTCACATTTTTGTGGTGTCTGAGTGGATTTTTGGGTTAATTTTGGTTTTTTTTGGGTTCCAGGCTCGGGGCTGACGCTCCCCTCCCCCGCCCTGCAGCAGCTGAACCCCCTGGGGGGGCTCAACCCCGCCGCCCTCACAGGTGAATTTGGGGCAAATTCGGGGCATTTTGGGAAAATTTGGNTTTTTCCCCTCCCCCAGCCCTGAGCCCGGCGCTCAATTTGGCCTCGCAGACTTTGGCCTCGCAGTGTTTGACGCTCTCGGGGCTCTTCTCACCCCAGACCATGTGAGTTCAGACAAGTTTAAACCAGTTTAGACCAGTTCAGATCCCTTTGAACCAGTTTAGACCAGTTTGGACCAGTACCAGATTTTTGGGTAGACCTGGTGTCCATAAATCCCCATTGATGTCAATGGGTAGACCTGGTGTCCATAAATCCCTATTGATTTCAATGGGTAGACCTGGTATCCATAAATCCCCTATTCATTTCAATGGGTAGACCTGTTGTCTATACATCCCCGTTCATTTCAATGGGTAGACCTGGTGTCCATAAGGCTCCCTATTAATCTCTATGGGTAGACCTGGTGTCTCTCTGAACTCTCCCATTGCTGTCAATTGGTAGACCTGGTGTCCCTAAGGATCCCCATTCATTTCAATGGCTAGACATGGTTTCTATAAATCTCTATTGCGCTCACTGGGCAGACCAGATGTCTATAAGGCCCCATTCATTTGAATGGGTAGACCTGGTATCTATAAATCCCCATTGATGTCAATGGGTAGACCTGGTGTCTATAAATCCCCATTGATGTCAATGGGTAGACCTGGTGTCTATAGATCTCCATTGAGCTCAATAGTTAGCCCTGATGTCTATAAATCCCCGTTTATTTTAATGGGTAGACCTGGTGTCTATAAATCGCCATTACTGTCAATGGGTAGACCTGGTGTCTATGAATCCCCCTTCATTTCAATTGGTAGACCTGTTGTCTATATATCCCTATTAATGTCAATGGGTAGACATGATGTCTCTAAAATCCCCATTCATTTCGATGGGTAGACCTGATGTCCGTAAATCCCTGTTATTCAATGAGTAGACCTGATGTCTCTGAGTCTTCATTCGTTTCAATGGGTAGACCTGGTGTCCATAAGGATCCCTATTCCTTGCAATGGGTAGACCTGGAGTCTCTTTGAACTTCCCATTTAAAGCCCTTTAAGGTCATTAAAACTATTAAAATTTGTTAAAACCAGTCTGAGCCCCGCCCAGTTTAAACCAGTTCAGACCAGTTTGGACCCCATTAAACCAGTTTAAGTAAGTATAGACCCATTAAATCCCATTAAAATTTATTAAAACCCCTTAAACTTTATTAAAATCATTCTGAGCCCAGCCCAGTTTAAACTGTTTTAAACCAGTTTGTTCCAGTTCCCCTCTGACCCCGCCCCTTTTTCCTTTCCAGGTAATTTTGGCTCTGCCCCCCCCCCC
>NW_026625336.1:7088-8654 GCF_030028575.1 Malurus melanocephalus | reverse complement strand
TCGGAAAAATAAAAAAATTCACAAAAAAAACCACCTGAAGTGGATGAGACTCGTTTGTACTGGGAGGGATTTTGGGCCTTACTGGTTGATTTCAGTGGGTAGACCTGATGTCATTCTGAACTCTCCATTTCAATCAGTAGACCTGGTGTCTCTCTGAATCCATTGCTGTCAATGGGTAGACCTGGTGTCCCCCAATTATCACCATTTATTTCAATGGGTAGACCTGGTGTGTGTCTGAATTGATTGTTGGCAATAGGTAGACCTGGTGTCCCCCAATGATCTCCATTTGTTTCAATGGGTAGACCTGGTGTCGCTAAAACCTCATTGCTGTCGATGGGTAGACCTGGTGTCCAGAAAACGCCGTTCCTTTCTATGGGTAAACCTGTTGTCTATAAATCTCCATTCATTCCAATGGGCAGACCTAGAATTCCCTATTATTTTTCAATGGGTAGACCTGGTGTCGATATATTACTGTTCTTCTAAACGGGTAGACCTGGTGTCTATAAATCTCCATTCGTTCAAGCGGGTAGACCTGGTGTCCATAAATCCCTATTAATGCCAATGGGTAGACCTGGTGTCTGGAAAGCCCCATTCATTTCAATGGGTAGACCTGGTGTCTATAGAACCCCATTGATTGCAATGTGTAGACCTGGTGTCTATAAATCTATATTCATTACAGCGGGTAGACCTGGTGTCTACAGATCCCTATTTTTTAAAACGGGCAGACCTGGTGTCCCTAAATTTCATTTCAATGGGTAGACCTACTGTCGATACATCCCTATTCATTTCTATGGGTAGACCTGGTGTCCATAAAATCCCCATGCATGTCAATAGGTAGACCTGGTGTCTATAGATCTCTGTGCCTTTCAGTGGGTAGACCTGGTGTCCTCTAGTGATCCCTAGTGATTTCAGTGGGTAGACCTGGTGCCCATAAGCCCCTATGCATTTCAATGGTAGACCTGATGTCCAGAAATCCCCATTCACTTTGATGGGTAGACCTGGTGTCTATAGACTCCCATTTATTTTAATGGATAGACCTGGTGTCTAGAGTTCCCCATTACTTTCAATGGGTAGACCTGGTGTCCATAAACTGCCATTTACTCCAATGGGTAGACCTGATGTCTACAAATCCCCATTCATCCCAATGGGTAGACCTGTTGTCCATAAACCCCCATTCATTTCAATGCATAGAACTGATGTCTAGAAATCCCCATTCATTCCAATGGGCAGACCTGATGTCCCTAAATCCCCATTTACTCCAATGGGTAGACCTGGTGTCTCTATACCCCATTCATTCCAATGGGTAGACCTGATGTCCCTAAATCCCCATTTACTCCAATGGGTAGACCTGGTGTTTACAAATCCCCATTCATTTCAATGGGGTAGACCTGATGTCCCTAAATCCCCATTTAATCCAATGGGTAGACCTGATGTCCCTAAATCCCCATTTACTCCAATGGGTAGACATGATGTCTATATACCCCCATTCATTCTAGTGGGTAGACCTGATATCCCTAAATCCCCATTTACTCCAATGGGTAGACCTGTTGTCTAGAAATCCCCATT
>NW_026625336.1:4013-5156 GCF_030028575.1 Malurus melanocephalus | reverse complement strand
AAAAAAATCAGAAAATATTCAGAAAAAATGAAAAAAAAAGCAAAAAAAAGGCAAAAAAAATCAGAAAAAATAGAAAAAAAAAATTGCAAAAAATTCCCAAAATTCCCCAAAATTCCCAGAATTCCTCACCTGTCAATCTCCTCTCGGGTGTGTCTCAGAAGCTCCGCCCCCTCCTCTCTTGGCCCCTCCCCCAGCTCCTCCCGCAGCTCCCGCAGGACGGAACCGCTSAGGGCGCGGCGCCGCAAAGCATCCTGGGATTTCTGCTTTTGATCCACGGGCTCTGGAAATTAAAAATAAATAAAAAATTAAAATCTGGGAAAATCTGGGAATTTTGGGAAAAAATTCAGGAAAAATCGGGAAAAAATTGGGAATTTTTGGGAATTTTTTGGGGATTTTTTGGGTTTTTTTTGAGTTTTTTTAAATTTTTTTGAAGATTTTTTGAGGATTTTTTTGGGGCTTTTGGGGGATGTTTTACAAAAAAATTTTTAGGGATTTTATGAAAAGTATTTGGGGATTTTTTGGGAATTTTTTTAGAATTTTTGGGGAATTTTAAGGGATTTTTTTGGGGTTCATTTTTTCCCATTTTTTTGTGAATTTTTCCCAATTTTTTTAACAAAATTTTCCCATTTTTGGGTAAATCGACCCCAAATTTTCCATTTCCGGGGTCGTTTTTCCCAAATTCTGCTGATTTTGGGGTGAAATTCCCGTTTTTTGGCTCTCACCGCACGTCACCGGCACCATCCGGGGGGGGACGTAGCGCCGCCCCTCCCCCCCCTTCGCGGCTTTGGCTCCGCCCCCTTCGGGCTCCGCCCCCTCCGCGGCCTCGTCTTCATCCTGGGGACACGCCCACGTCAGGCCACGCCCATCGGCTCAAACCACGCCCACTTTGACTTAAACCACGCCCACTTTAGGCCACGCCCATATTGCCAAACCACGCCCATTTTGAGCATAGACCACACCCATTTTAGGCCACGCCCACCAGAGCAAACCACGCCCATTTTGAGCTCAAACCACGCCCATTTAACCCCATAAATCACGCCCGTTTTAGGCCACGCCCACCAGAGCAGACCACGCCCACTTCCAACCAAAAACCCCGCTCATTTCACTTCAAAACCCCGCCCACTTTAAACCACGCCCCCTTAA
>NW_026625336.1:0-1324 GCF_030028575.1 Malurus melanocephalus | reverse complement strand
CCCAAGTCCCCTCAGGAGCCCCCAAATCCCCCAAATGTTCCCAAATTCCCTCAAAATCTCCATAAAATGCCCCAAATTTTCCCAAAATCCCCTCAGAAAYTCCAAAAATCTCCCAAATTCCCCTCAAATTTTCCCAAAAATCCCCCAAATTAAAAAAAAAATCCCCCAAATTTTCCCAAATTTCACCCAAATTTTCCCGATTTCTCCTCAAATTACCCCCAAAATCCCTTCAAGAAACCCCAAAATTCCCCTCAAATTTTCCCCAAAATCCCCAAATTTCCCTCAAATTTTCCCAAAAATCCCCAAATGTTCCCAATTTTACCCCCAAATCCCCTCAGAAACCCCAAAATTTCCCAAATTTTCTCGATTTCTCTTCAAATTCCCCCCAAAATCCCCTCAAGAAACCCCAAATTCCCCTTAAATTCCCAAATTTCTGCAAAAATCCCCAATTTTTCCCAAATTTTCCCAAATTCCCCTCAAATACCCCTCCAATTTTCCCAAAAATCCCCAATTTTTTCCAAAATTTTCCCAAATTTCCCCCAATTTTTCCCGATTTCTCCTCAAATTCCTCCCAAAATCCCCTCAAAAACCCCAAATTCCCCTCAAATTTGCCCAAGAATCTCCCAAATCTTCCCAAATTTTTCCAAAAAATTCCCAAATTTTCCCTAATTTCCCCGATTTCTCCTGAAATTCCCCCCCAAAATCCCCTCCGAAACCCAAAAAATCTCCCGAATTCACCTCAAATTTTCCCAAAAATCCCCCAAATTTTCCCAAATTTCACCCAAATTTTCCTAAATTTTTCTCAAATTTTCCTAAATTTCTCCCAAATTTTCCTAAATTTTTCTCAAATTTTCCTAAATTTCTCCCAAATTTTCCAAAAAATTCCCAAATTTTCCCCAAAATCGCCTCAGAAACCCCAAAATTTCCCCGATTTCTCCTCCAATTCCCCTCAAATGTGCCCCAAAATCCCCAAATTTTCGCAAATTCCCCTCAAATTGCCGCCAAAACTCCCCCAAATTTTCCCACATTTCCCTCAAATTTTCCCAATTTCCCCCAAATTTCTCCCAAAATCCCCAAATTTCTCCCAAATTTTCCCAATTTCCCATCAAACTCCGCCGTTACCTCTTTGGTTTGGAGCCGCCCCTCCCCCACCGTCCTCAGCATCGACCGCGCGTGCGCCGCCACTTCCGCCGCCTGAAAAACCCCAAAAATCCCAATTTTGGGTCATTTTAGGGTCAAATTTTACTTTCTTGATGCTTTTTTGGGGTTTTTTGGGGTTTTTTTGGGTTTCTTACCTGAGATCGCAGCGTTTCCAGCAGCGAAA
>NW_026625335.1:12903-14266 GCF_030028575.1 Malurus melanocephalus | reverse complement strand
GCCGGCCCCGAGTGACCCCACACTGACCGGCTCTGCATCTTGCCCTTGAGCTTGGCGCTGGGGGGCTGCTCCTCGGGGAGCCCCTCAGGGGACGGTGCCTCCAGCTGCGCCCGGCGCTGCTGCTCCAGGTTGTACTCGCGCAGCTCGGCCAGCAGCGTCCCTACGGATGGGGGGACACCAGAGTGTCACAGGCTGGGACCCCGCACTGGACACAGGGCACCCCCRGGACCCCCCTCACCCATCCCAGGACCACCCCTCACCGATCTGGCGGCACAGGGCCCCCCCCAGCTGCCGGGCCCCGCTGAGCAGCAGCCGCAGGACYGTGTCCCTTGTCCCCGCGTCACCCCGGGACAGCTGCAGCAGCACGTTGGCYGCGTCCTCCAGCCCCTCCTCCGAGCACGAGTGGGACGTCAGCACCTGCGGGGGGTGGCACAGAGGTTGGGGACACCTGGGGACARCAGGGTGYCCCCTCCCCTGYCTTGACCCGCCMCRTTACCTCCACGGAGAGCTGGAGCTGGCTCTCGGTCAGGCCTGTAGCTGCCAGCCGGGGGTCGGGGCCACTCTCGGCACCCTTGGCCGGGGACTTGGAGGTCTTGGCAGTGGCTGGGGACAGCAGGGACACCGGGGTTGGGGTGGTGGCAGGGGACAGAAGATGCCACCATGGCCATCGTCCCCCACCCCAGGCTCCTCCCTGCGCACATCGTGTCCCCATTTCTGTCCCCATGTCTCACACCCTGTCACCATCCCTGTCCATATCCCTGTCCTTGTGTCTCTGCTGCCATCCTCCCATCCCTGTCCCCATGTCCATCCCCATCCCCCTATCCATGTCACCATGTTTCCCCATCCATGTCCCCACGTCACCCCCATTCCTTGTCTCCATCCCCATGTCCCATCCCTACGTTCCTGTCCCATCCTTCTCTCCATTCCCACATCCCCAATGTCCCAGGCCCATCCTCAGGTTCTGTCCCCGTGTCCCCGTGTCACCATGTCCCCATCCCCATGTCCCCGTACCCCCACGTCCCCATGCCCGCACTCACCCGCTGTTCCTCCTCCCGTGCCCGCGCCGCCGCCGCCGTTCCCTCCCTGTCCCGGGGGGCTCCCGGGCGCCGCCGCCCCCGTCCCCGTCGCCGTCCCGGCCCCCGCGGCGGGCGGGGCGGGCGCGGGGGGGGCGGGGGCTCCGTTCTGGGGCGCCGCCCCCCCCTCGCCGGCCTTGCCCCCCTCGGGGAGGGCGATGGAGATGAGGGACAGCAGGCGCAGCAGCTTCTCGGTGAGGAGGGGGCTGCGGCGGATGACGCCGTGCGACAGCATGTTCATCAGCTGCCCCAGCGGCGACGCCTCCAGGCCCCCCCCCGCCGCCTCGGGC
>NW_026625335.1:8661-10314 GCF_030028575.1 Malurus melanocephalus | reverse complement strand
AGGATGGCCGAGAGCGCCGAGGTGCTGGAGTGGCCGAAGAGGCGCTCGTGCATCAGCTGCCGCTGGCGCGCCTCCTGCTCGCGCCGCAGCGCCTGCGCCTCGGCCGCGATGTCCGGYGGCATCACGGCCAGCACCGAGTCCTCCATGTCCTCCAGCACCGAGCGCCGCAGCTCGGACGGCAGCGTCTGGATGAACGTCACCGGGTCCATGGGCGCGTCCGAGCCCGTGGCCTGAGCCAGCTCCCGCCGCTGCTGCTCCGCCCGCTGCTGCGCCAGCACCTGTGGGGACAGGGGGACAGTGAGGGGACATGGGGACAGTGAGGAGACATTGGGACAGTGAGGAGACAGAGGGACAGTGAGGAGACAGAGGGACAGTGAGGGCACAGGGGGACAGTGAGGAGACATGGGGACAGGGGGACAGTGAGGGGACACAGGGACTGCATGGGGACAGTGATGGGACACGACTGCACACCCAAAACAGGCCACACCCACTTAAGCCCACCTTGAGGCCACACTCTTGTACATTAGCCCCACCCCAGAACAGCCACACCTGTGCCCAAGCCCCGCCCCTAAGCCACACCCATCCCATAGCCCCACTCCATGCCCACACCCCTCCCTTATCCCTGCCCTGCCCCATGACCACACCCCTCCCTCGGCCCCACCCAGCCACACCCATGCCCACCTCCTCCTGGATGGCCGGGGGCAGCGCCGCCAGGAACTCGGGGCTGACCTCGGTGAGGCCGGGGTTGGCCACCACGGGCGGGGCGGGGCTGGCGGCAGGCGGGGCCCGCGCGGGCGGGCGGATCCCCAGCTGGTTCTGCAGCACCTCCCGCCGGATGTCATCAGGCAACGCTGCCAGGAACGACGGGTCCACGCCCTCCGGGAGGCTGATCCCTGGGGACAGCGGGGACAAGTTGGGGACATCCCTGGGGAACGCCCCCAACACAGAGGGAGTCCCGAAAACACCCAGGGACACCCCTGAGAGATGCCCTGAACACAGGAGGAATCCCCAAAACACCCAGGGACACCTGAAAAAATGCAAGGAGATCCTGAAACACCCCCAGGAACAGACTTAAAAGTATCAGGGACACCGTGAAACCATTAGGGACACCCTAAAATCCCAGACACATGAGAACACCATCAAATCCCATAGGGACACCTCAAAACCATCAGAGACATCCTTAAAACCCCTCAGGGACCCCCTGAAACTTCGCAGCAATCCCCAAAACCTCCAGGAAGACATGCGGTGTCACTGATAGGCCTGAGGGACACACAGGGGGTGTTCACTGACCGGGCAGAGGGGGACAGGGGGATGTCATTCACCAACTGGGGAGGGTCACTGACCGGGCAGAGGGGGACAGGGGGGGTCACTGACTGGCCAGAGGGGGACAGAGGGGTCACTGACCGGCCAGCGGATCCTCCTCCTCGCTGCTGGTGGACGGCAGCGGCTCCTCCAGGATGCCCCGTGAGTCGGACCCGGAAATGGCTCCAGCTGAATCCCGRGTGGACGAACTCTCCGAGGATGAGGCAGGGGGGGAGCTGGGGGTGACATCACAGAGATGTAACATCATTGGGGAGGACACCCCCAAAACCATGACATCCCCCCCAATTCAGCGGGCAGGGGGTCTCACCTATCGTCTGGAGGCTGAGCGGT
>NW_026625335.1:3948-5175 GCF_030028575.1 Malurus melanocephalus | reverse complement strand
GCGCCTTTGGCCTCGTCCTCGGCCGCCTGGCGCCGCCGCTTCTCGCGCCGCTCGTCCAGCTCCTCGTCCCGCAGCGCCTCCAACCGCGCCAGGATGGGCACCTTCACCACTGCGGGGGGAATTTGGGAATTTGAGGGGTGGGAGGTACCCAGGATGGGCACCTTCAGCACTGCAGAGGTAATTGGGGGTCTGGGGGCTGCCCGGGGGTCTCACCGGACACACAGTCGTGCATGCTCTCGGCGTCCAGGACCTTGCACTCCTCGGTCCAGCGGGTCARGGCCGTGGGGATGCTGGACAGGGTCCCTGGGGGGGACATGGGGGCTTTGGAGGCTGCAGAAGCCACGCCCCCCACGTGGCCACGCCCCCTTTGCACAGGACCACGCCCATAGCAATCTCAGCCCAGTCATGCCAGGGCTGTCAATCAGCCAAGCTCCACCTGCCCTGGCTCCACCCCTTCCCTAGTCTTCTCTCTCTTTAGCACCACCCCAAAAGTAACTTGTCAATGTGGCCCCACCCTTCACAGACTCCACTCTCACCACAGGCCACACCCTCAGACTACACCCCCGTAGATCCCACCTTCTTTCTATAGGTCCCACTTTCTCCCTCCTGCTCCTTTTCTTAAACTCCCCAAAACTCCTGAACTTGGAGGGGTGGAAGTACCTCCCGTCCCCAGACCACACCCTCTCAAACCCCACCCCCTTCCCTGCAGACCACACCTGTTTAAGCCCCACCCCTCTCCCACAGACCATTTAAGGCCCACCCCCTTTAAGCCCCACCCCTCCTCCATCCCTGTAAACCCCTTCCCTGCAGACCACACCCCTTTAAACCCCACCCATTTTAGCCCCACGCCCTCTTCTAGGTCCTATCTTCTCTCCATCCCCATAAACCCTTAATTCAGGGAGGTTATATCTGATCCCCCACTGACCACACCCCTTTAAGCCCCACCCCTTCAAACCACACCCATTTAGGCCTCACCTCTTCAAGCCCCACCCCCTCTCTAGCTCCCATCTCCTACAACCCCTACACCCCTAATTCGGGGAGGTGGCACCTGGTCCCCCAAGGACCACACCCATTTAAGCCCCATCCCATTAAGCCCAACCCCTTTAAGCCCCGCCCCCACTCGCCTGCCTGGCTGCCGGCGCTGCCCTGCTCGTGGAAGAAGTCATCGAGCAGCTCATCATCCGAGCGGGCGATGATGTGCACRTCCTCGTTGCCCACCAGCAGCCG
>NW_026625335.1:0-1860 GCF_030028575.1 Malurus melanocephalus | reverse complement strand
TCCTCAGGGTCCAGGATGTTCATGGAGTCTGGGGAGGAGGCAAAGGGGAGTTGTAGGACCGGGACACTCCCAAAAGCCCCCAGTTCTGGCCCCAAAACCCCTGAAATCCAACCCCAAACCCCACCAAAAATCCCGAATTCCAGCCCCAAAGCCACCTGAATTCAGGATATTCATGGAATCTGGGAAGGAGCATGGGGGGGGCTGTAGGACTCTGACCACCCCCAAACCCCAAATGATCCCCCCAAACCCCCCAGAATTCTGGTCCCAAACCCCCCTGAGCCCCCTGAATCGGCCCCACCTTCACGGTTGGCCTGCAGCGTGGAGGCCTGGCTGAGGTTGGAGGGTGCTTCGTCCATCAGCACATCCTCCTGGGACTCGTCCTCGCCTGAGCGGCTCACTGGGGACATGGGGGGTCAGGGGGTCCCTCCAATGTCCCTGATGTCCAGGGGGCTCACCCCAGTGTCCCTGATGTCCTGGGACTCCCTGGTGTCCAGGGGACACCCCAATGCCCAACAGGTCACCCCGATGTCCCGGGTGCCACCCCAATATCCAGAGGTCACTCCGCTATCCCTGATGTCTGGGGGGTCATCCCGCTGTCCGGACGGTCACCCTGCTATCTGGGCCATCACCCCACTGTCTCCACTGCCCAGGCGGTCACCCCGCTGTCTGAGTGGTCACCCCGCTGCCCCTAGTGTCCAATGGTCACCCCGTTGTCCCCACTGTCCATAGGGTCACCCTGCTTTCTGGGTGGTCACCCCGCTGTCCCCAATGTCTGAGCTGTCCCCGCCGTCCTGGGGTCACCCCGCTGTCTGTCCCTCACCAATGATGGTGCTGTTGCCGTCGGCGCCGTCCCGCTCCAGCAGCTCATCAATGAGATCCTCCAGCTCGTTCTCCACCTGGGGGCACGGGGGGGGGTTTGGGGAGGGGTCTTGAAGGATTTTGGGGGAATTTGGGGAGCGGGTCCCTCACCTGCATCTCCTGGGTGCTGAGCCCAGGTCTCGAAGGGTTTGGGGGGGATTTGGGGGAGGGGTCTTGGTGGGATTCAGGGATGCTGGGGGGAGATTTGGGGGGGTTCAGAATTTGGAGAGGGGTCCCTGACCTGCATCTCCTGGGTGCTGAGCCCCTCGGGTTGCCCTGCCAGCACMACCGTGTCACCCTCGGCCTCGCCATCCATGTCCCCATCGGCCGCCTCCGCCTGCGCCGCCTCCGCGTCCTCCTCGGGGGGCTCGGGGTCCCCGGGGTCACCTGGGGGGGCATGGGGGGTCATGAGGTGTTGGGGGAACGGAAGGGTGACACCAGGGGTCCCTAGGGTGACACAGCAGGGCCATCGGGTTTCACAGGGATTCCTGGGGTGACACAGTGGGGTCCATGGGAGATCCACAGAGTGACACAGGGGTCTATGGGGTGACGCCAAGGGTCCCTGGGGTGGCACAGGGATACAGAGGGTAACTCTGAGAGGCCACGGGGTTATACAGGGTCCACAGGGTGACAGAGGGTCCATGGCGGGGTCCACAGGGTGACCCTGAAGGGCCATGGGGTGACTTGAAGGGTCCATGTGGTGGCACAGGGGAGGCTGTGGGTGACACAGGGGTCTGTGGGGTGACACAGAGGGTCCGTGGGGTGGCACAGAGGGCTCTGTGGGGGATCCATGGGGTGACACGCTGGGTCTGTGGCTGACACAGGGGTCTGTGGGATGACACGGGGGGTCTGTGGGGTGGGGGTACCTCCATCGGGGGGCTGGGCCCCTGGCTCACGGGCCCCCCCGGCGCCCTCGGCCTTGCTCTTGCCGGACGAGCCCTTGGCCCCGAAGAGGCCGCTGGGCTGGTTGACGATGCGCGACAGCGTCTCCAGCGGCTTCAG
>NW_026625334.1:13531-14895 GCF_030028575.1 Malurus melanocephalus | reverse complement strand
GGGGGAGCACTCTGACAGCGATGACGAGGTGGACTCAGATTTTGACATCGATGAGGGCGACGAGCCGGGCTCAGAGCAGGACGAGGCCGAGCCCCAGCGCCGCCGCCGYGTCCTCACCAAGGCATACCGGGTATGGCGCCATTCCCGGGGGATTATTCTGGAAAAACCCGCCCCAAATCCATGATTTTGGSGTTGTTTTAATCCTGTCCTCACTCGTGATCCTGTTTCTGTCCCCGCAGGAGCCCCTCAAGAGCCTGCGGGCCAAGAAGGCGGAGGGGCCCCGGGGAGGATCCCAGAAAACTCGGGAGGTGAAATCCGTGCCCTTGGAGCTGCAGGAGGATGTGGGGGACAGTGAGTGTGGGCTGGGAACGGGGTTTTGGCGATCCCAGATGGGAATGGGATCCTTTGGGAGAGTTCCCATTGATCTGGGATGAAAACAGGATCCTGTGGGAGAGTTCCCATTGGTCTGGGGTGAAAACAGGATCCTGTGGGAGCGTTCCCATTGGTCTGGGATGAAAACAGGATCCTGTGGGAGCGTTCCCATTGATCTGGGATGAAAACAGGATCCTGTGGGAGAGTTCCTATTGGTCTGGGATGAAAACAGGATCCTGTGGGAGAGTTCCCATTGATCTGGGGTGAAAACAGGATCCTGTGGGGGAGTTCCCATTGGTCTGGGGTGAAAACAGGATCCTGTGGGAGAGTTGCTGATAATCCAGGGAACGGAAACGGGATCCTGGGGATGTCTGGATGATCCTGTGGAACTGGGAACAAATCCCATGGGATCATTCCTGAAATTCCCACAGTTCCCCGTGTCCACCAGGCCGGAAGCACATGCGCCAGTCCACCACGGAGCACACGTGGCAGACGTTCCCTGATAAACGGGATCCTGTGGGGTTTGGGATGGGGATTCTGGGGATCCTTTGGGATCTCTGGGGGTTGGGATCATTCCCAAAATTCCCGCTGATGTCCCCCAGGCCGGAAGCACATGCGCCAGTCCACCACGGAGCACACGCGGCAGACATTCCCTGATAAATGGGATCCCGTGGGATCTCAGGGGATGGGATGGGGATTCTGGGGATCCTTTGGGATCTCTGGGGTTGGGATCAGGATCCCTGGGTGATCCAGGGATTGGGATCAGGATCCTTTGGGATCATCCCCGTGTCCCCCAGGCCGGAAGCACATGCGCCAGTCCACCACGGAGCACACGCGGCAGACGTTCCTGCGGCTCCAGGAGCGCCAGGTGCAGTCCAAGAGGAAGAAGGGAGGCCCCAACTACGAGAGGCCCCTGACCCAGGAGGAGCTGCTGGAGGAGGCCAAGATCACCGAGGAGATCAACCTGCGCTCCCTGGGTGAGGGAATGGGAT
>NW_026625334.1:8943-10928 GCF_030028575.1 Malurus melanocephalus | reverse complement strand
CGCCATGGCCACCGGCACCGACAGCCCGGGACCGCGGCCCGGCCGCCAGAAAATCGTCATCAAACAGAGCGTGCCCGCCTCATAAAGGTTGGGGTGTGGGATTTGGGATTTGGGATATGGGATATTGGGATCATCCGCAAATATGTCACTGCCGACGGGCTGCCCAGCCCGGCCGCCAGAAAATCGTCATCAAACAGAGCGTGCCCGCTTCCTAAAGGTTGGGGTGTGGGATTTGGGATATCAGGATTTTGGGGTGGATGGGAGTGATGATTTTGTTGAGGAGACCCCACCAAAAATGATATCAAATCGTCATCAAACAGAGCGTGCCCAGTGCCTGAAATCCGGGATTTGGGGATATTGGGGTGTCAGGAAACTGGGATCTTGGGATTTGGGATATTGGGATATGGGATTTGGGATCATCCGCAAATACATCACTGCCCATGGGCTGCCCAGCGCCGCCGCTGCCGCCATGGCCACGGGCACCGACAGCCCGGGACCGCGGCCCGGCCGCCAGAAAATCGTCATCAAACAGAGCGTGCCCGCCTCATAAAGGTTGGGGTGTGGGGATTGGGGATATGGGATATGGGATTTTGGGATATCGGGATTTGGGGTAGATGGGAGCAATGGTTTTGTTGAGGAGACCCCACCAAAAATGACACAAAATCGTCATCAAACAGTGTGTCTGCTTCCTAAAGATTGGGGTTTGGGATTTTGGGATATTGGGATATCAGGGTTTTGGGGTGTTGGGGTATGGGAGCGACCAGACCCCGAGCCCTCTGCAAAATATTGTCATCAAACAAAGCATTCCCAGTGCCTGAAATCCTGGGATTTTGGGGTGTTGGGATTTGGGATTTTGGGATTTGGGGTATTGGGATATGGGAGTGTCCGGACTCCGGGCACCGCCCAGGATGACAAAAAATCATCATTGAAAAGCGTTCCCAGTGCCTGAAATCCCGGGATTTTGGGATATTGGGGTGTCAGGGTATTGGGATTTAGGGGTATTGGGATATGGGATCACCCCAAGTGCCGGTTTTTTGTGGGGTCAGTGTTCACCAGGGGTGTTGAATTAAGGAATAAAGTGGAGTTGGGATTGGTTTGTGTGGGGTGGGAACACCTTTTTCAGGAGATGCTACAATAAATAAAGCAGTTTTCCAGAAATCCTACAATAAATTTGGGGTGGGAGCCCCTTTTTCAGGAGATCCTACAATAAACAAAGTGGTTTGTGGAACCCTTTTCCCAAAATCCTACAATAAATAGAGGGATTGGCACCTCTTTTCCAGAGATCCTACAATAAATATGGGGTGGAACCCTTTTTTTTCCCAGGAGACCTTACAATAAATAAATGATTTATGAGATCACCTTTTCCAGAAAACCCTAAAATAAACAATTCACGGGGTTCCCATTTTCCAGGAGAACCTATCATAAAGAAGGTATTTATGGGATCCTTTTTTTTATAATAAAGGATTTATGGGATTCCCTTTTCCTATAATAGGGCATTTATGGGATTCTCTTTTCCTATAATAAAGCATTTATGGGATCCCTTTTCTTATAATAAAGCATTTATGGGATCCTTTTTCCTATAATAAAGCATTTATGGGATCCCCTTTCCTATAATAAACAAAGCATTTATGGGATCTCCTTTCCTATAATAAAGCATTTATGGGATCCTCTTTCCTATAATAAACAAGGAATTCATGGGATCCCTTTCCAAAAACCCCACATTCCCAGCTCCCCTAACCCCATTTAGGGATCCCAACCCCTTCTCCCCTAAACCCAGCGCTCGGGGGGCACAAACCCCTTTCTGATCTTTGTAGGATTTTTGGGATTTGAGGAGGGAAATGCCCCGCGCGCCTTTTGGGGCCCCCGCGGGGCCGGGGCGGGGCCCCCCCCGGGGCCCGATAAGGACCGGGACACGCGATCCGCCCCTGGCGGCCCCAAAAAGCGCTGAGCTCATGCCCTGCGCGGCCCTACAGCTTTGGGATCGG
>NW_026625334.1:6603-8143 GCF_030028575.1 Malurus melanocephalus | reverse complement strand
CGGCATTTAGGATCGGTGCCGGCATTTGGGATCGGCCCCAGGTACGGCCCCGCCGTGTCCCCAAGGGGGTGGTGGCGGTGTCACCTCCCCCTTCCCCCTCCCTGCGGTGCGAATTTTGGGGGATTTGGGGTCGCGGATCCTTTCCCGAGGGGTTCCCACGCTCCCAGGGGGGTGGGGCGGTGCAGGTGCTGTCCCCTCCCCCCGCATTTGGGGACAGCGCGGGGACTTTGTGGGGTCACCCCCGGGGGTGGCACCTGGGGACACGCGGTTTGTCCCTCTGTCACCCCCCCCGGGATTTGGGGACACCCCGAGGACTTTGTGGGGTCATCCCCGGTGGTGGCACCTGGGGAACGGGCGGTTTGTCCCTCCTGTCACCCCCCGGGATTTGGGGACACCGGAATTGGGGAGGGGGCGGGGCGGGGTGTGACCCCCGGGAGGTGACACGGCTTGGGGACAACTTTCGGGAACCCTTTTTGGGGTGTGCTCGGTGTCCCCGCAGTGTCCCTGTGGGTGGCAGCCCGAAGAGGCCACCCCCGTGTCCCTCGGTGTCACCAGGTGTCCCCAGCGCCCGCTGCCACCCCCTCTGTCCCCCCAGGATGTGACCCCGGGGAGGTGACACCGTTTGGGGACAATTTTTGAGGTGTTCTCGGTGTCCCCGAGCGCTGCTCCCTGCGGTGTCCCCGCGGTGTCCYCGGGGGTGGTGACACGGAGGGTCCCCCCCGATRTCCCCCGATGTCCCCAGGTGTCCCCGCCGCCATGACGTCATACCGCCAGGAGCTGGAGAAATATCGCGACATCGACGAGGACAAAATCCTGCAGGAAATGTCCCCGGAGGAGCTGGCACAGCTGGACGCCGAGCTGGCCGAGATGGACCCCGAGGTGACACCGGGGTGACCCCAGGGTGACCCCAGGGTGACACCGGGGTGACACGGGGCGGGTGGGAACCCACCAGGGCCACCCGTGGGTGACGCAGGGGTGACCCGGGGTGGGGACCCGGCCACTGGGGCCACCCTGGAGTGACGTGGGGGTGACCCGGGGATGACACGAGTGACCTGGAGTGGACAGGGACCCTCCGGGGCCACCCGTGGGTGACACAGAGGTGACATGGGAGTGACCCAGGGACCCTCCGGGGGGTGACACGGGCGCTGTCCCCAGAGGAGCTGGCACAACTGGACACCGAGCTGGCCCCCGAGGTGACCCCGGGGTGACACGGGGGTGACACGGGAGTGACACGAGGGTGATGGGGACTCTCCGGAGCCACTCTGGGGTGACACAGGGGTAATGTGGAGGTGACGGAGACCCTCTGTGGCCACCCTGGGGTGACACAGATGTGACATGGGGACCCTTGGTGGCCACCCTGGGGTGACACAGATGTGACATGGGGACCCTCGGTGGCCACCCTGGGGTGACACGGGCGCTGTCCCCAGAATGTCCTGCTGCCGGCGGGGCTGCGCCAGCGGGACCAGACCCAGAAGAGCCCCACGGGGCCGCTGGACCGGGAGGCGCTGCTGCAGCACCTGGAGAGACAGGCCCTGGAGGC
>NW_026625334.1:3511-5357 GCF_030028575.1 Malurus melanocephalus | reverse complement strand
GGGATGGGGACAGGGATGGGATGGGATGGGGACAGTGACGGGATGGAGACAGGGACAGGGATGGGATGGGGACAGGGATGGGGATGGAGATGGGGACAGGGATGGGACAGGGATGGCATGGGATCAGGATCGGGGTGGGATGGGATCCCTGGGGTGGGATCAATGGGATTTCCAGAGGATTGGGATGGGAATGGGATGGGATGGGATTGAGATGGGATTTCCATGGCATTTGGGATGGGAATGAGGATGGAATTGGGGTGGAATTGGATTGATGGGATGGGAATGGGATCAATGGGGTTGGGATGGGATCAATGGGGTTTCCATAGGGTTTCCATGGGATTGGGATGGGATCGATGGGATTTCAGTGGGGTTTCCATGGGATTGGGATGGTTTCAATGGGGTCACTGGGGTCAGTGGGGTTTCCATGGGGTCAGTGGGGTATCCAGGGGTTGGGATGGGATCAATGGGGTTTCCATGGGGTCAATGGGGTTTCAATGGGGTTTTCGTGGGGTCAGTGGGGTCTCCCCGGGGTTGGGATAGGATTATTGGGGTTTCAGTGGGATCAATGGGATCAGTGGGGTCAGTGGGGTCTCCCCGGGGCTGGGATGGGATCAATGGGGTTTCAATGGGATCAGTGGGGTTTCAGTGGGATCATTGGGGTCAGTGGGGTCTCCCCGGGGCTGCCGTGGTCATGAACGGGGTCGGGCTCTGCGCAGGCTGAACGGGGATCGGCAGCGGCAGCAGGAGCGGCCTCGGCCCAGGGTAACGCTGCCCTCGGCACTGTCACTGTCACTGTCACTGTCACCATCACCGTCACTATCACTGTCACTGTCACTGTCACAGCCCGGTGGCACTGGCACTGTCACTGTCACCGTCACCATCACTGTCACAGCCCGGTGGCACTGGCACTGTCACCATCACACACCTGAGTGGCACTGGCACTGTGACAGCCGGAGCTCACTGGCATTGTCACACTCGAGTGGCACTGGCACACACATGAGTGTGACACCTGAGTGTCACACCCGAGCAGCACTGTCACACACCTGAGTGTCATACCTGTCACCGTGTCACGCACCCAAGTGTCACACCTGTCCTCGTGTTATACATCTGCCCCATATGTCACACCTGGATCCCCTTGCTCTCTGTGTCCCCTGTCCCCTCAATGTCCCCAGTGTCCCCAGTGTCCCCTCAATGTCCCCAATGTCCCCTCGGTGTCCCCACAGCCATCCTGGGCATGTACACCCTGATGAGTAACAAGCAGTATTACGACGCCATCTGCAGCGGGACCATCTCCAACACCGAGGGCATCAACAGTGAGTGACACACGGGGACATGGGGACAGGGAGGGGACAGGGACATCAACAGTGAGTGACACACGGGGACATGGGGACAGGGAGGGGACAGGGGACATGGGGACATGGGGACATGGGGACACAGGGACATCAACAGTGAGTGACACATGGGGACATGGGGACAGGGAGGGGACAGGGAGGGGACAGGGACAGGGGACTTCAACAGTGAGTGACGGGGGACAGGGACAGGGACAGGGGACAGAGGTGGGGAAAGGGACAGGGATGGGGATGGTGCCCTGTCCCCATGGTGTCTCCATGTCCCCACGGTGTCCCCACGCTGTCCCCGTGTCCCCTCGCTGTCCCCAGGCGTGGTCCAGCCTGACCGGTACCCCCCGGTGCCCTGTCCCCATGGTGTCCCCGTGTCCCCATGTCCCCCTGTCCCCTCGCTGTCCCCAGGCGTGGTGCAGCCTGACCGGTACCCCCCGGTGCCCTGTCCCCATGGTGTCCCCGTGTCCCCATGGTGTCCCCAGCCCTGTCCCCTCGCTGTCCCCAGG
>NW_026625334.1:0-1306 GCF_030028575.1 Malurus melanocephalus | reverse complement strand
CTGCGCAGCCTCAACCTCGAGTCCAACTTCATCAGCGCGGCCGGAATGCTGCGGGTGCTGGGGGCAGTGCCGGACTGCCGGACACTGGCCGAGCTCAGAGTGGACAATCAGGTGACAATGGGGACACTGCCGGACACTGTCCGAGCTGAGAGTGGACAACCAGGTGACAATGGGGACACCTTGGGGACATGGGGACACTGCCGGACCCTGTCCGAGCTGAGAGTGGACAATCAGGTGACACTGACAGTGACAATGGGGACATGGGGACACTGCGGGTGCTGGGGGCAGTGCCGGACTGCCGGACACTGGCCGAGCTCAGAGTGGACAATCAGGTGACAATGGGGACACTGGGGACATGGGGACACTGCCGGACACTGTCCGAGCTGAGAGTGGACAATCAGGTGACACTGACAGTGACAATGGGGACACTGCCGGACACTGTCCGAGCTCAGAGTGGACAACCAGGTGACAATGGGGACATGGAGACACTGGGAACAGGACAAGAGGGAAAAGGGACAGGAAGGACACTGGGGAGTGACACGGGGGGTGACAATGGTGACACGGGGGGGTGACACTGTGCCCAATGTCCCCACTGTCACAGTGCCATCGGTTTGGGGACACGGTGGAGATGGCCATGGCGGCCATGCTGGAGCACTGTCCCTGTGCAATGGGGACAGGGGGGGAGTGTCAATGGTGACAATGGTGACACGGGGGGTGACAATGGTGACACGGGGGGTGACAATGGTGACCCTGACAGTGACAATGGTGACACTGTCCCCAATGTCACAGTGCCATCGGTTTGGGGACATGGTGGAGATGGCCATGGCGGCCATGCTGGAGCACTGTCCCTCTGTGCTGTGCTCTGGGGACAGGGGGATGACAATCGGGGGTGACACTGTCCCCATTGTCCCCATTGTCACAGTGCCATCGGTTTGGGGACATGGTGGAGATGGCCATGGCGGCCATGCTGGAGCAGTGTCCCTGTGTGCTGTGCTCTGGGGACATGGGGGATGACACGGGGGGTGACAATAGTGACACTGACAGTGACAATGGTGACACTGAGGGTGACAATGTCCCCAATCCCGCAGTGCCATCGGTTTGGGGACACGGTGGAGATGGCGATGGCGGCCATGCTGGAGCAGTGTCCCTGTGCACTGTGCTCTGGGGACATGGGGGATGACACGGGGGTGACAATGGTGACACAGGGGGGTGTCAATGGTGACAATGGTGACATTGACAGTGACACTGTCCCCAATGTCCCCAATCCTGCAGTGCCATCGGTTTGGGGACACGGTGGAGATGGCCA
>NW_026625333.1:10593-13976 GCF_030028575.1 Malurus melanocephalus | reverse complement strand
CAGGGAATCCACCAAGGCATCATTGAAGGAGATTTTGCCCTGTGTATCAGTCTGTACCACGGCTACGAGCTGCTGCTGCAGATGGGAATCCGCTCCTTGTTCATCTACCTTTGGGGGATCATGGATGGAGCCAAAGGTGAAGCATCCTTCCTTTCAGCTCCACTCCTTCCATTGAAATTATCTCACTGTGAGGCTCACAAAATAACTGTGAGAATGAGGGGTTCCTGATGGAATTGGGGTTTTGTTCCTCTTGAGTTCAAATGGAATCTGGGAAAGCAGATTAAACCCTGAGGTGTCCCACTCTCTCCCAAGGGTTGTCCTGTACTAAGAAAGATCTGGGCTGGTTTGGCTGAAAATAACTCAGAGTATGAGGGGTTCCTGATGGAGTTGGGGTTTTGTTCCTCTTGAGTTAAAGATGGAGTGTGTTTGGGAAAGCAGATTAAACCTTGAGGTGTTCCCTCAGGTGTTCCCACTCTCTCCCAGGGGTTATCCCACACCAAGAACGAGCTCTGGGCCTGGTTTGGTACAAAACAACTCAGAGAATGAGAAGTTCCTGATGGAGTTGGGGTTTTGTTCCTCTTGAGTTAAAATGGAATCTGAGAAAGCAGATTAAACCCTGAGGTGTCCCCACTCTCTCTCAAGGGTTATCCTGTACCAAGAACGAGCTCTGGGGCTGGTTTGGCACAAAATAACTCAGAGAATGAGGGGTTCCAGATGGCATTGGTGTTTTGTTAGCCTTGAGTTAAAGATGGAATCTGAGAAAGCAGATTAAACCATGAGGTGTCCCACTCTCTCAAGGATTATCCCATACCAAGAACAAGCTGGGCTGGTTTGGCACAAAATAACTCAGAGAATGAGAAGTTCCTGATGGAGTTGGGGTTTTGTTCCCCTTGAGTTAAAATGGAATCTGAGAAAGCAGATTAAACCCTGAGGTGTTCCCACTCTCTCCCAAGGGTTATCCCATACCAAGAACGAGCTCTGGGGCTCGTTTGGCACAAAATAACTCAGAGAATGAGAAGTTTCAGATGGAATTGGGGTTTTGTTCCCCTTGAGTTAAAATGGAATGTGTTTGGGAAAGCAGATTAAACCCTGAGGTGTTCCCTCAGGGTTCCACTCTCTCCCAAGGATTATCCCGTACCAAGAACGAGCTGGGCTGGTTTGGCACAAAATAACTCAAAGAATGAGAAGTTTCAGATGGAATTGAGGTTTTGTTCCTCTTGAGTTAAAGGTGAAATCTGTTTGGGAAAGCAGATTAAACCCTAAGGTGTTTCCACTCCCAAGGGTTATTCCATAGAAAAACAAGCTCTGGGGCTGGTTTTGCAGAAAATAACTCAGAGAATGAGAAGTTTCAGATGGAATTGGGGTTTTGTTCCCCTTGAGTTAAAATGGAGTGTGTTTGGGAAAGCAGATTAAACTCTGAGATATTCCACTCTCTCCCAAGGGTTATCCTGTACCAAGAATGAGCTCTGGAGCTGATTTGGCACAAAATAACTCAGAGAATGAGGAGTTCCTGATGGAACTGGGGTTTTGTTAGCCTTGAGTTAAAATGGAGTGTGTTTGGGAAAGCAGATTAAACTCTGAGGTGTCCCACTCTCTCTCAAGGGTTATCCTGTACCCAAAAGGAGCTCTGGGGCTGATTTGGCACAAAATCACTCAGACTATGACGGGTTCCAAATGGATTTGGGGTTTTGTTCCTCTTGAGTTCAAATGGAATCTGAGAAAGTTAAAATCTGAGGTGTCCCACTCTCTCCCAAGGGTTATCCCGTACCAAGAACGAGCTGGGTCGGAACGAGGATTTTATGAAGCTCTATCAGCAGCTTCAAGAGATGTTCTCAGACTCTGCTGTGGCTCCTGAYAATGGAAATGTTTGCAGCAGCAAATCAGGTCAGCCTTCCCCTCTTAGGACAGAATATTTCTGTTTCAAAGTTATGCTGCACTGGCTACTGCTCTTTATTCCAAAGTGTCTTCCCAATATTCCATCTCCCCCTCCTTTTTCTCTCTTCCCTCAGTGATTTTAGCCATTTTCAAGCAAGTTTTCTATGTTGGAARTTTTTAATTTGCTTAAAATAAATGAATAAAATTTGCTTAATGAAGCTTAAAATATTACTGGTTCGCTTTAGGTCTTTTCCAGTGTAACTTTACTAAAATAACAGCACTTTGTGAAAAACTGAGTTTAACAGATGTGCTTCTGGTTGTTTTGTTTAGAACAAAAATCAGGAGTTTGCATCTGATTAAAATCAGGAGTTTGGGCCTGACTCAGATAATTACAGTGGNTAACTCAGAGAATGAGAAGTTTCAGATGGAATTGGGGTTTTGTTCCTCTTGAGTTAAAGATGGAGTGTGTTTGGGAAGCAGATTAAACTCTGAGGTGTTCCCACTGTCTCTCAAGAAAGAGCTCTGGGGCTGGTTTGGCACAAAATAACTCAGAGAATGAGAAGTTTCAGATGGAATTGGGGTTTTGTTAGCCTTGAGTTAAAGATGGAATCTGATAAAGCAATTTAAACCCTGAGGTGTCCCACTCTCTCCCAAGGGTTATCCTGTACTAACAAAGAGCTCTGGGGCTGGTTTGGCAAAAAATAACTCAGAGAATGAGAAGTTCCAGATGGAATTGGGGTTTTGTGCCTCTTGAGTTAAAATGGAGTGTGTTTGGGAAAGCAGATTAAACCCTGAAGTGTCCCACCCTCTCCCAAGGGTTATCTCATACCAAGAACGAACTGGGCTGGTTTGGCACAAAATAACTCAGAGAATGAGGAGTTCCTGATGGAATTGGGGTTTTGTTAGCCTTGAGTTAAAATGGAATCTGAGAAAGCAGATTAAACCCTGAGGTGTCCCACTCTCTCCCAAGGGTTATCCCGTACCAAGAACGAGCTCTGGGGCTGGTTTGGCACAAAATAACTCAGAGAATGAGAAGTTTCAGATGAAATTGGGGTTTTGTTCCCCTTGAGTTAAAGATGTAATCTGTTTGGGAAAGCAGATTAAACCCTGAGGTGTCCCACTCTCTCCCAAGGGTTATCCCGTATTAAGAATGAGCTCTGGGGCTGGTTTGGCTGAAAATAACTCAGAGAATGAGGGGTTCCAGATGGAATTGGGGTTTTGTTAGCCTTGAGTTAAAGCTGGAATCTGAGAAAGCAGATTAAACCATGAGGTGTTCCCACTGTCTCTCAAGGGTTATCCTGTACTAAAAAGGAGCTCTGGGGCTGGTTGGGCACAAAATAACTCAGAGAATGAGGGGTTCCTGATGGAGTTGGGGTTTTGTTCCTCTTGAGTTAAAATGGAATCTGGGAAAGCAGATTAAACCCTAAGGTGTTTCCACTCCCAAGGGTTATTCCATAGAAAAATGAGCTCTGGGGCTGCTTTGGCAAAAAAATAACTCAGAGAATGAG
>NW_026625333.1:7437-8703 GCF_030028575.1 Malurus melanocephalus | reverse complement strand
CCTGATGGTCCCAAACTGCAGCAATAGAGACCAGTGGAGATGTCCCTGCCATGGCTTTTAGGGTGGTTTTTAGGGTCCCTTCCATCCCAAACCATCCCAGGATTCTGGTTCTGCTTTCCTGATGGTCCCAAACTTCAACAACAGAGACAACAACACCTTGAACTTCATTCTGAGACATTTCCCACCCACCCCGAGCTTTTCAAAGTGCCTTGGTAAGGGTGTCTCMGATACAACACCTCATGGCTGGTGTCAATCCTCCAAAATTAGAGCATGATTTGAGTCCAAAGAGGAATTTTAGAGCATTTTCTATCAATTTTCTCCTCCCACRAAGCAACATGAGAGCTATGACAGCATAACTAGCAAGACACTGTTGTTGTGGTTTGAATGAATTTAATGGGAGCAAAACACTCCCAAGTTCCAGCAAACCTCCCCCCCTCTCCTTTCCCCACCCGGGTCCTGGAGACAAACTTTTCCACAGAGAGGAAAGTGAAAAGAAAAGGGAAAAAAACCCTATTTATTTAAAATTATAAAAACAAAAAGAAAAAAACCTGTGGAAACAGCTGTTGATCCCAAATCCTTTCTCTTCCCTCCTGGGAGTGGCTTCCAGAGGGGTTGGACAGAGTCTCTCTCCCGTGGTTCACTGAAGGATCTTTCTCGCCTGTCGTGCCACGGGAAAAATCCTCCAATTCTCAGATGATGAAAAAAAAAATTGAGGAAAAACAAGTATAAAGAAAGGGAGAAAAAAGGAGCAGTCCCAGAGAGCAGGCAGCTTCTTTTTCGCTGCTGATCCTGAGAGAGCCTCCTGAGAAAAAAAAAAAAAAAAGTGTGTGTGTTGTCTTTTTCTCTCTTATTGTTTTTGAAGGGAGGAACATCACCAAACAAACCAGAGCAGTCTCGACTGATGTATAGTTCCAGAAGGGTTGTTGAACTTTCCTCTGACATAAGCAGATGATAGGAATACAATACTCAGCTAACCTAGGACAACTGTCCATTTTTATTGACAATTCTATTAAAATTTGATATTTTCGCAGCAGGGGAAGGCAGGAGTGAGGGCCCAGCTGGTGTCCTAGGACAACTGTCCTTTTTTTATTGACAATTCTATTAAAATTTGATATTTTCCCATCAGGGGAAGGCAGGAGTGAGGGTCCAGCTGGTGTCCTAGGACAACTGGCCTTTTTTATTGACAATTCTATTAAAATTTGATATTTTCCCAGCAGGGGAAGGCAGGAGTGAGGGCCCAGCTGGTGTCCTAGGACAACTGTCCTT
>NW_026625333.1:6047-7192 GCF_030028575.1 Malurus melanocephalus | reverse complement strand
AACAACTCCTAAATTTAGATATCAAAAATCTGGAAAAATATGCAAATACACGCTTATGGAATTTTATTTATCTTGTGGGTGGGGTGGGCAAGATCTATTAAGTTTTGATCTAGAAAAGCTAAAAAAAAAGAAGAGAATCCCTAAACCATTTAATTGCTAAGTTGGGAGAATCAGATTTAGAAGAATAAGAAAGAATAAGAAAGAATAAGGAAGACTAATAAGAAAGAATAATGAAAACTAGTAAGAAAGAATAAGGAAGAATAATAAGAAAGAATAAGAAAGAATAAGGAAGAATAATAAGAAAGAATAAGGAAGAATAATTAGAAAGATTAAGAAAGAATAAGAAAGAATAAGAATAAGAAAGAATAAGAAAGAATAAGGTGTGCTTTTTTCCCTTTGTTTTAGAATTAAAGAGTTGAAACACTGATGTTGGTCATGCCGGGGTGCGATGTTTGATCACAGGGTAGCAGTTGGGGAATTTTGAATTTCAGTTATAAATTTAATTACAAATTACAAAAAAACAAAATAAATTTTGTAATTTTTGAACATGAATTGGTTTTCTCAGTTGACCCTCCCTGCAGGTGATGCGACACTTCCAGGTTGCAGCTGGGAAATTAGAAATTTCATTTATAAATTTAATTACAAATTACAAAAAAAAACAAAATAAATTTTATCATTTTTGAATGTGAATCAGTTTTATTGGTTGACCCTCCCTGCAGATGGTGGGTAGCAGCTGGGAAATTAGAAATTTCAGCTATAAATTACAAAAAACCCAAATAAATTTTGTAATTTTTGAATGTGAATCGTTTTTCTCGGTTGATCCTCCATGCAGGTGGTGGGTAGCAGCTCAAATTATAAATTTCAGTTATAAATTACAAAAAAACCAAAATACATTTTGTAATTTTCGAATGTGAATCGGTTTTCTTGGTTGACCCTCCCTGTGGGTGGTGGGTAGTAGCTGGGAAATTAGAAATTTCAGTTCTAAATTACAAAAAACCAAAATAAATTTTGCCATTTTCAAACGTGAATCATTTTTCTCCATTGACCTTCCCTGCAGGTGGTGGGTAGCAGCTGGGAAATTATAAATTTCAGTTATAAATTACAAAAAAACAAAATAAATTTTGTCATTTGCAACTGTAAATAAT
>NW_026625333.1:3739-4997 GCF_030028575.1 Malurus melanocephalus | reverse complement strand
GGGGAGAGAGGAGAGGGTGAGCCATGGGGGACTGAGCCACAGGGCTCATCCTGGCCCAGGGGAGAGAGGAGAGGGTGAGTGGGGCATGGGGTGAGGCACAGAGCTCATCCTGGCCCAGGGGAGAGAGGAGAGGGTGAGTGGGGCATGGGGTGAGCCATGGCATGGACTGAGCCACAGGGCTCATCCTGGCCCAGGGCAGAGAGGAGAGGGTGAGTGGGGCATGGGGTGAGTGGGGCTGGGCATGGACTGACCCACGGGGCATGGACTGAGCCACGGAGCTCATCCTGGCCCAGGGGAGAGATGAGAGGGTGAGTGGGGATGGGCATGGGGTGAGCCAGGGGATGGACTGAGCCACAGGGCTCATCCTGGCCCAGGGGCGAGAGGAGAGGGTGAGTGTGGCATGGACTGAGCCATGGAGCTCATCCTGGCCCAGGGCAGAGAGGAGAGGGTGAGTGGGGATGGGGTGAGGCACAGGGCTCATCCTGGCACAGGGGTGCGAGGAGAGGGTGAGTGGGGCATGGAGTGAGCCATGGAGCTCATCCTGGCCCAGGGGCGTGAGGAGAGGGTGAGTGGGGCATGGGGTGAGGCACAGGGCATGGACTGAGCCATGGAGCTCATCCTGGCCCAGGGGAGAGAGGGGAGGGTGAGTGGGGTATGGGGTGAGCCAGGGAGCTCATCCTGGCCCAGGGGCAAGAGGAGAGGGTGAGTGGGGATGGGGTGAGTCACAGGGGATGGACTGAGCCACAGGGCTCATCCTGGCCCAGGGGAGAGGAGAGGGTGAGTGGGGCATGGGGTGAGCCATGGAGCTCATCCTGGCCCAGGGGCAAGAGGAGAGGGTGAGTGGGGCATGGACTGAGCCATGGAGCTCATCCTGGCACAGGGGAGAGAGGAGAGGGTGAGTGGGGATAGGCATGGGGTGAGCCATGGGGGATGGACTGAGCCACAGGGCTCATCCTGAGCCACAGGGCATGGTCTGACCCACAGGGGATGGTGTGACCCACAGAGCTCATCCTGACCCACAGAGGATATCCTGACCCACAGGGGATGGACTGAGCCACAGGAATCACCCAGTCCAACCCCTGTCCCTGCCCAGACCCCCCAACAATCCCCCCTGTGCATCCCTGGAGCTCTCTGGGACCATTCCCTGGGGAGCCTGGGCAGTGCCAGCACCCTCTGGGGACAGCAGAACCTTTCCCTGATCCCCTGACCCTCCCTGGCCCTGCTCCAGCCCTTCCCTGTCCCTGTCCCATGGAGCAGA
>NW_026625333.1:0-1774 GCF_030028575.1 Malurus melanocephalus | reverse complement strand
TGGGCAGGATCTGGGCAGGGTTTGGGCAGGATTTGGGCAGGATTTGGGCAGGATCTGGGCAGGATCTGGGCAGGATCTGGGCAGGATCTGGGCTCATCCATGGCATGGGAAAGGGCAGGGTTTGGGCAGGATTTGGGCAGGATTTGGGCAGGGTTTGGACAGGATCTGGGCAGGATCTGGGCAAGATCTGGGCAGGGTTTGGGCTGGATTTGGGCAGAATTTTGGCAGGATCTGGGCAAGATTTGGGCAGGGTCTGGGCAGGGTCTGGGTAGGATTTGGGCAGGATTTGGGCAGGATTTGGGCAGGATCTGGGCAGGATCTGGGCAGAATCTGGGCAGGGTCTGGGCAGGATTTGGGCAGGGTTTGGGCAGGACAGGCTGGGCAGGATCTGGGCAGAATTTGGGCAGGATTTGGGCAGGGTTTGGGCAGGATCTGGGCAGAATTTGGGCAGAATTTGGGCAGGATCTGGGCAGGATTTGGGCAGGATTTGGGCAGGATCTGGGCAGGATTTGGGCAGGGTTTGGGCAGGATCTGGGCAGGGTCTGGGCAGGGTTTGGGCAGGATTTGGGCAGGGTTTGGGCAGGACCTGGGCAGGGTCTGGCCAGGATTTGGGCAGGATTTGGGCAGGATCTGGGCAGGATTTGGGCAGGATCTAGGCAGGATTTGGGCAGGGTTTGGCCAGGATTTGGGCAGGATCTGGGCAGGATTTGGGCTGGGTTTGGGCAGGATTTGGGCAGGACAGGCTGGGCAGCCCCTGCTGCCATCACTGGGGAAAGGAGGTGCAAGCCAATAAATCCAAAACCTGTGCAAATCAACTGTCAACATTTTAGTCTTGGCATTATTTCATTGATTCATTCAAAGACGTGGCTCTGATTTGGATTTATAGGTGGCAGGGATTTAATTTCCAACGAAACTGCAAAGAATCCTCCATGAGGGGAAAAAAAAATTGCTTTGAAGGTGTAAAAGTTAAAAATTCTAAACTGAGTAGAGCCTGTAAATGAAAAATATGAGATATAAATGTAAAATATGAGAAATATGAAAATATCTCATGCTGCTTATGGGGTTACTGTAATGGGATATAAAATATCCCTAAATTCCTTGGAATTTCGCTTAAATAGTTGGATTATTGTGTTATGCAGATTTTCTCAGGTGTCTTTGAAGCAGAACCTCTCCCCAGCTACAATAGTCATTTTTTTTTTTTTTTTTTTTAATATTGAGATCAGGAAATAAGTTTAATTACAAAACAATATTGCCTTGGTTGGCTCGGATTTCCTTGTCAGGTTTTTTAACATTGAGTCCCTTTCCTGTTCTGTTCATGTGGAGATTCTTCCCCATCACATAAATTGAATAATGAACGTTCATGTATTAATTTGGGGGAATTTGGCTGGGTTTTGTGGGGTTTTCTTTTGTTTTGTTGGGGTTTTCCTGTTGGTTTTTTTCCTTGGTTTAGTTTAAGTTGTTTTTTTAATCAATCACAGCCCTTTTGAAGATTTTTTTGGGGAGAAAGGGGTCAGGACAGGTCTGGCAGGAATTTCTGTGAGCTCAGTGTTTATTCCTCGGCTCCCACGTGTTCCTGGGTCAGCTGCTCCACGTGGAGCTGTGGGATTGGGATTGGGATTGGGATTGGGATTGGGATTGGGATTGGGATTGCATTGGGATTGGGATTGGGATTGAGGCTGGGATTGGGATTGCATTGGGATTGGGATTGGGATTGGGATTGGGATTGGGATTGGGATTGGGGCTGGGATTGGGATTGGGATTGGGATTGGGATTG
>NW_026625332.1:9210-16290 GCF_030028575.1 Malurus melanocephalus | reverse complement strand
CCAGAACCTTCCAGGATCATCCCAGAACCTTCTAGAACCTCCCAGAATCTTCTAGGATCATCCCAGAACCTTCCAGGATCATCCCAGAACCTCCCAGAACCTTCTAGAACCTTCCAGGATCATCCCAGAACCTCCCAGAACCTTCCAGAACCTTCTAGGATTCCCCCACACGGCGACTCCGTCATCGTCGTCCTGCGCAACCCCCTCATCGCCGGCAAATAGGGAACATCCCCTGGATCATCCCAGAACCTTCTGGATCATCTCAGAACCTTCTAGAACCTTCCAGGATCATTCCGGAACCTTCTAGAACCTCCCAGAACCTTCCAGGATCATCCGAGAACCTCCCAGAACCTTCTAGAACCTTCCAGGATCATCCCAGAACCTCCTGGATCATCCCAGAACCTTCTAGAACCTCCCAGAACCGTCTGGAACCTTCCAGGATCATCCCAGAACCTTCTAGAACCTTCCAGGATCATCCCAGAACCTCCCAGAACCTTCTAGAACCTTCCAGGATCATCCCAGAACCTCCTGGATCATCCCAGAACCTTCCAGGATCATCCCAGAACCTTCTAGAACCTTCCAGAACCTTCCGGGATCCCCCACACGACGACTCCGTCATCGTCGTCCTGCGCAACCCCCTCATCGCTGGGAAATAGGGAATTCCTGGCTGAAATATCCCCTGGATCATCCCAGAACCTTCTAGAACCTCCCAGAACCTTCTAGAACTTTCCAGGATCATCCCAGAACCTTCCAGAACCTTCCAAGAACCTCCCAGAACCTTCTAGAACCTTCCAGGATCATCCCAGAACCTTCTAGAACCTTCCAGGATCCTCCCAGAACCTTCCAGGATCATCCCAGAACCTTCTAGAACCTCCCAGAACCTTCCGGAACCTTCCAGAACCTTCCAGAATCCCCCACACGGCGACTCCGTCATCGTCGTCCTGCGCCGCCCCCTCATCGCCGGGAAATAGGGAATTCTGGGGGGTTTTTGAGAAGGATTTTGGGAAGGATTTTGGGATTGGGGAAGGATTTTGGGATTGGAGAAGGATTTGGGGAGTTGGGAGATTTTGGGATTGGGGAAGGATTTGGAGATTTTGGGGTTTTGTGGGAGGAATTGGAGATTTTGGGGTTTTGGGGAAGGATTTTGGGATTTTGGGACTGGTGAAAGATTTTGGGATTTTGGGATTTTGGGATTGGGGAAGGATTTTGGGATTTTGGGATTGGGGAAGGATTTTGGGATTTTGGGATTTTGGGATTTTGGGATTGGGGAAGGATTTTGGGGGTGTCCCTCTGGCAATAAAAGCCGATTTGGGTCTGGGGTCTCTCTGTGTCCCCTCAGATCAATCCAGGTGCCCCCACCCCCCCAATGTGGGACCCCCACCCAAATTGTGGGACCCCTCCCCAAATGACAAAGACAACCAAGACCCCCCTCGATCATTCAAAGTCTTTTTATTCCCCAAGTTCCCAAAAAAAAGGGGTGGGGGGACACCCCTGTGACACCGGGGGGGGAGGGGCAGGGACGGACACCACAGAGTGGTGGGGGGGACAACAAAGGAATCCCCCAGGACCCCTCCTCAGATTTTCTTCCGTTGCGGCCGCACCCTCGGGAAGAGCTGGGGGAGAAATTGGGGGGAGATCAGGGGGAGGTGAGACCCCTCCCCAAAAAACAAAAAAACCCCAAAAAAGTAAAAAAAAAAATCCCAAAAATCATGGAGGGGGTGGGGGATCCTCCCCAAATGAGGTGGGGGCTGTGGGGAAACCCCCAAAAAGCACCCGAATTGTGTGTGTCCTATAGGACCCCTCCCCAAATAACCCTATAGGACCCTTCCCTATTGATTTATCCCTTATAGGACCCCTCCCCAAATAACCCTATAGGACCCCTCCCCTATTGATTTATGCCTTATAGGACCCCTCCCCAAATAGCCCTATAGGACCCCTCCCCAAACAACCCTATAGGATCCCTCCTCTATTGATTTATCCCTTGTAGGACCCCTCCCCAAATGATCCCATGGGATCCCAAATGACCCCAGATGATCCCATGGGACCCCGCCCCAAATTACCCCATGGGACCCCATAGGACCCCTCCCCAAATAACCCTTAGGATCTCAAAAGACTCCATAGGATCCCCCCCTAAATGACCCCATAGGACCCATGAGATCCTCCCAAAATGATCCCAAAAGACCCTGAAGGACCCCACTCACCCCAAAATAGTTGCGGGGCACGTAGCCCTTGTGGCCGTACAGGGACCCCCACCCAAAAGATCCCACAGGACCCCTCCCCAAATAACCCCAAACAACCCTAAACGACCCCAAATGATCCCAAACGATCCCAAATGACCCCAAAGGACCCCACTCACCCCGAAGTCGTTTCGGGGCACGTAGCCCTCGTGGCCGTACAGGGACCCCCACCAAAAGATCCCATAGGACCCTTCCCCAAATAACCCCAAATGATCCTAAATGAACCCAAATGATCCCAAATGACCCCAAATGATCCCAAAAGACCCTGAAGGACCCCACTCACCCCAAAATAGTTTCGGGGCACGTAGCCCTCGTGGCCATAGAGGGACCCCCACCACCCAAAAGCACCATGAGCCCCTCCCCAAATAACCCCAAATAATCCTAAATGAACCCAAATGATCCCAAATGACCCCAAATGATCCCAAATGATCCCAAAAGACCCCAAAGGACCCCACTCACCCCAAAATAGTTTCGGGGCACGTAGCCCTCGTGGCCATACAGAGACCCCCACCCAAAAAATCCCACAGGACCCTTCCCCAAATGATCCCAAATGATCCCAAACAACCCTAAATGACCCCAAACGATCCCAAACGGTCCCAAACGATCCCAAAGGACCCCAAAGGACCCCACTCACCCCAAAATAGTTGCGGGGCACGTATCCCTCGTGGCCATACAGGGACCCCCACCCAAAAGCACCATGAGCCCCTCCCCAAATAACCCCAAATGATCCCAAACAACCCTAAACGACCCCAAATGATCCCAAACAATCCCAAAAGACCCCAAAGGACCCCACTCACCCCAAAGTAGTTTCGGGGCACGTAGCCCTTGTGGCCGTACAGGGACCCCCACCAAAAGATCCCATAGGACCCTTCCCCAAATAACCCCAAATGATTCCAAATGGTCCCAAACAACCCCAAATGATCCCAAACGATCCGAAATGATCCCAAAGGACCCCACTCACCCCAAAATAGTTTCGGGGTACGTAGCCCTCGTGGCCGTACAGGGACCCCCCCACCCAAAAGATCCCATAGGACCCTTCCCCAAATAACCCCAAATGATCCTAAATGAACCCAAATGATCCCAAATGATCCCAAATGATCCCAAAAGACCCCAAAGGACCCCACTCACCCCAAAATAGTTTCGGGGCACGTAGCCCTTGTGGCCGTACAGGGACCCCCACCCAAAAGGACCATGAGCCCCTCCCCAAATGATCCCAAACAACCCTAAACGACCCCAAATGATCCCAAACGATCCCAAACAATCCCAAAAGACCCCAAAGGATCCCGCTCACCCCAAAATAGTTTCGGGGCACTTAGCCCTCGTGGCCGTACAGGGACCCCCACCCAAAAGATCCCATAGGACCCTTCCCCAAATAACCCCAAATGATCCTAAATGACCCCAAATGATCCCAAATGATCCCAAAGGACCCCACTCACCCCAAAATAGTTTTGGGGCACGTAGCCCTCGTGGCCGTACAGGGACCCCCACCCAAAAGATCCCACAGGACCCCTCCCCAAATAACCCCAAGCAACCCTAAACGACCCCAAATGATCCCAAAAGACCCCAAAGGACCCCGAAGGATCCCAAAGGATCCCACTCACCCCAAAGTAGTTTCGGGGCACGTAGCCCTCGTGTCCATAGAGGGACCCCCACCCAAAAAATCCCACAGGACCCTTCCCCAAATAACCCCAAACGATCCCAAACAACCCTAAACGACCCCAAATGATCCCAAATGATCCCAAAAGACCCCAAAGGACCCCACTCACCCCAAAGTAGTTTCGGGGCACATAGCCCTCGTGGCCATACAGGGACCCTTACCCAAAAGATCCCATAGAACCCTTCCCCAAATAACCCCAAATGATCCCAAACGGTCCCAAACAACCCCAAATGATCCCAAACGATCCGAAATGATCCCAAATGACCCCAAAGGACCCCACTCACCCCAAAGTAGTTTCGGGGCACGTAGCCCTCGTGGCCGTACAGGGACCCCCACCACCACTCGAGCTCGTCAGGGGGCTGACGCCGCAGCACCGTCACCGGCTGCCCCTCGCGGAACGACAGCTCGTCCCCGAACTCGGCGCTGTAATCCCACAGCGCGTACACCACCCCGCTGTTCAGGACCCCCATGCCCTGCTCCACCTCTGCGAGAAACCCCAAATCACAATTGTTAACCCAAATAACCCCAAATCCGTCAGATAACCCCAAATAACCCAAAATAACCCCAAATCCCACAGCGCGTACACCACCCCGCTGTTCAGCATCCCCCATGCCCCGCTCCACCTCTGTGGGGACAGGGGGGATCAGGGAGGAGACCCCAAATCCCTATTGTGACTGAAAAACTGCCACAGTACCCCAAAATAACCCCAAACACTTCCAGGCATCCCAAAAAATCCCCATTGCTGTTCCCACCCTCTCCATCCCCTATAGCCCCCCACCATTCCCAGTTCATCCCAGTGTACCCCAGTGAGGGAACTGGAGCAGTCAGAGGACATCACAACTCCCCAGTATCCCAGTCCCCATAACCCCACATATTCCTCCTATATCCCCCCATACGCCCCACCCCTCCCAGTCCATCCCAGTTCACACCAGTGAGGTAGCTGGCGCAGTCGGCGTAGCCCTCGCGGTACCGTAACCCCCCCATAACCCCGATCCCAGACCCTATAACCCCACATATCCCAGTCCACCCCAGTCCATCCCAGTCCCTCCCAGTCCATCCCAGTCCATCCCAGTTCACACCAGTGAGGTAGCTGGCGCAGTCGGCGTAGCCCTCGCGGTACGGGTCACATTTGTCCACGGCCATGCTGCCGTCGCTGCCCGTGGTGGCGAACNCCCCAAATAATCCAAAATATCCCAAAATAACCCAAAATAACCCAAAATAACCCAAAATATCCCAAAATATCCCAAAATATCCCCAAATCCCACAGCGCGTACACCACCCCGCTGTTCAGGACCCCCATGCCCTGCTCCACCTCTGCGAGAAACCCCAAATCCATCAGATAATCCAAAATAGCCCAAAATATCCCAAAATATCCCCAAATCCCACAGCGCGTACACCACCCCGCTGTTCAGGACCCCCATGCCCTGCTCCACCTCTGTGAGAAACCCCAAATCCGTCAGATAATCCAAAATATCCCAAAATAACCCCAAATCCCACAGCGCGTACACCACCCCGCTGTTCAGGACCCCCATGCCCTGTTCCACCTCTGTGAGAAACCCCAAATCCGTCAGATAATCCAAAATAACCCAAAATATCCCAAAATAACACAGCGCGTACACCACGCCGCTGTTCAGGACCCCCATGCCCTGCTCCACCTCTGTGAGAAACCCCAAATCCGTCAGATAATCCAGAATATCCCAAAATAACCCCAAATCCCACATCCCAGTCCATCCCAGTCCATCCCAGTCCATCCCAGTTCACACCAGTGAGGTTGCTGGCGCAGTCGGCGTAGCCCTCACGGTATGGGTGGCACCGTAACCCCCGATATCCCATATCCCAAAATATCCCCAGTCCCTCCCAGTCCATCCCAGTTAATCCCAGTCCATCCCAGTTTATCCCAGTCCATCCCAGTTAATCCCAGTCCATCCCAGTTTATCCCAGTCCATCCCAGTCCCATCCCAGTCCCTCCCAGTCCCTCCCAGTCCCTCCCAGTCCCTCCCAGTCCATCCCAGTCCATTCCCAGTCCATCCCAGTCCATCCCAGTCCATTCCCAGTCCATCCCAGTCCCTCCCAGTTCCCACCAGTGAGGTAGCTGGCGCAGTCGGCGTAGCCCTCGCGGTACGGGTCACATTTGTCCACGGCCATGCTGCCGTCGCTGCCCGTGGTGGCGAACACGGCGGCGCCGTGGCGAACCAGGGCCACGCACACCCCGGTGTCGTTGCACGAGGCCGCGCAGTGCAGGGGGGTCCTAAAACAGGGAGGGAGTGCACAGAGCCTCTAAATGTCCCCAAATGTCCCCAAATCCCAATCATTACCCCAAAACCACCCCAACATCCCATGCAGACCCCGGTGTTGCACGAGGCCACAGAGTGCAGCAGCATCCCACAGCAGGGCGGGGGATTGAGGTACCCCAGGGAACCCCGAAAAAGGTCCCCGTCCATGTCCCCATCCCACCCTCTAAAACCACAAATCCCCCATGTCCCCTGTCCCCCATGTCCCCTGTGTCCCCCCAGTCTCCTCTTGTCCCCCATGTCCCCTCAATGTCCCCGATGTCCCACCATCTGTGGCCATCCAGGGAGTTGATGTTGGCACCACTGGCAATCAGGAAGTCCCCACGCCCCTTACGTCCCCCCATATCCCTGTCCCCTCGATGTCCCCAATGTCCCCAATGTCCCCTCGATGTCGCACCATCCGTGGCTGTCCGGGGAGTTGACGTTGGCGCCGCTGGCGATCAGGAAATCCCAGTGTCCCTGTGTCCCCATATCCCCAATGTCCCCAATCCCCCCGATGTCCCCTCGATGTCCCAAATGTCCCCCAATGTTCCCATGTCCCCAATGTCCCCAATGTCCCCTCGATGTCCCACCATCCGTGGCTGTCCGGGGAGTTGACGTTGGCACCGCTGGCGATCAGGAAATCCCAATGTCCCCGTGTCCCCATATCTCCAATGTCCCCCAATGTCCCCCAATGTCCCCAATGTCCCCGATGTCCCCTGGATGTCCCACCATCCGTGGCTGTCCGGGGAGTTGACGTTGGCGCCGCTGGCGATCAGGAAATCCACCACGGCGTAGTTGGCGCCGCAGATGGCGTTGTGCAGCGCCGTGATGCCCTCGTCGTTGGGCTGGCTCGGGTCGTTCAGCTGGGGACAGCGCCCTGTCACCCCCAGGGACACCCTGGGGACACCCCCGG
>NW_026625332.1:7138-7476 GCF_030028575.1 Malurus melanocephalus | reverse complement strand
GGGGCGGGGGTCGGGGGGCTCTGCCCTTCTACCGGAGCGGTGACCTCGGTGCCGCCATCCCCCGGCGCTGTCGCCGCTGTCGCCGCTGTCGCCGCTGTCGCGACAGGCGCGGCGCGGTGCAGCAGGCGGGTGATGAGCTGCTGGTACTGACGGGTGCGGCTCGGGGGCGCGGCGGGCCCGGGGCTTTGCTCCATGGACCCCCGGCGTTTCAGGGGTCGCGGCATCTCGGCCAGGACCCTCGCCACCTCCCGGAACTCGGGGACGCGCCGCGCCTCGGGCGGCAGCAGCGGCTGCAGCCGCGTGGGGCTGAGCGGCCGCGCCGGGGACCCCTCCAGGGG
>NW_026625332.1:3197-4553 GCF_030028575.1 Malurus melanocephalus | reverse complement strand
TTCGTCCACTTTGGCCACGGCCGTGTCCAGCTCCACCTGCTTCAGGTCCATGTGCTGCATGGCCAGCGCTGAATTTGGGGAGGGGGAATGAACATGGATTTGAGGGGGGGTCGCTCCGGTGGGACCCTCTGGGGGGTCAGGCCGCCCCCTCCCCGCTCACATTGGAAGGTGAGGTCCAGCAGGTCCTGAGCGCTGCGCAGCCGCTCGCTCGCCATTGTCGCCTCCTGGAGGGGGCCGGGGATATATGGGGGGGGTCCCCCAGTTGTGGGAACCCCCCGTACCAACCCCCCGCGCGCCCCCAGCCCTCCTGGGGACATCGGGGAGTGGCATCTGATGGGGTTCGTGGGGTTTTGGAAGGATTGGGGGGGGTTAGGGCTTTTGGGGGGGTCTCGTGTTTTTGAGAGCACTTTAAGCTGGGGAGGGGGGTCCGCAGTTTTTTTGGGGCGGTCCAGAGCTTTTTTGTGGGGAACGTCCCCCGCCCCCGCCGCGATCCCCTGGGAACGCCGCGAGCGGGGCGTGCCGGGACCCGTTCGGGTCTCGTCAGCAGCAGCGGCATCATAATAGTAATTAGCGCTAATTAATCCAGCGGGGAGAGCGGCCACCGCCCTCCCGGGGCCCCCCGAAAAATGGGGGAGGGGGCGGGACCCCCGATCCTGTGGGATTTCCCGGGGGGAATGGGATGAGGAGGGGGATTCTGTGGGGGAGGGGCTCTTCGGAGCAAGAGCGGGGGGATTTAGGGGGTGCGAGAGGATTCCCCCGGGTCTGGGAGTGCGATTTGGGGGTCTGGGGGGTCCGATGTGGGGGTCCGGGTGACCCCTCCCCGGAATTGGGGACATACACGGGCGGTGCCACCCCTGGGGACACGGGGACAGGTCCCGGCTGGTCCCGGACGGGAGGAGGGGGGAGGGACCCCGCGGTGCCCACCCCCCACCCCACAGCACCCCAAATCTGAGCCGGGGAGGTTGGACACCCACGGGTGCCCCCAATTCCCTCCCCCGGGACCCCAAATCCAACCCAGGGGTCCGGCCCGTGGGACCTTTGTGGGGGTCGGTACCGGGGAGGGGTCCCGGAGGGTCCCGGTGGGTGCGGGGGGATCCCGCGGGGTTCCAGTGAGTGCCGCTAGATCCCGGGGGTACCTGAGGGGTCCCGATGGGTGCGGGGGTGTCCCGGTGGGTTCTGGGGAGGGGTCCCGGTGGGTGCGGGGGAGGGTTCCCGGTGGGTACCGGTAGATCCCGGGGGTACCTGAGGGGTCTCGGTGGGTACCTGAGGGGTCTCGGTGGGTGCGGGGGTGTCCCGGGGGATTCCGGGGGTCCCGGTGGGTGCCGGTGTGGCTGGCGCGTCCCCGCGGCCTCTCCG
>NW_026625332.1:0-1508 GCF_030028575.1 Malurus melanocephalus | reverse complement strand
CCAGCCTCGAGGGCTGCCCGGTGCCCCTGAACGGCCTCGAGCGGCTCCGCCCCCCCCGCACCGGTGACAATGACAACGACGGTGGTGACAASGACCCCGAGCTCTACGTCCTGCGGGGGGGCCCGGGGGGAGGKGACAACTGTCCCCTGCTGCTGTCCCCTGTCCCCTCGGAGGGGTCCCTGGGCTGTGCCCCCCCCCTGCGGGGGTCCCTGACCATCACCCGGAGCTTCGCGACCCCCCCGGGGACACCCCCGGCCAAGAGGAGGAGGAAGAAGAAGGCGAAGGTGACACCGGAGACATCAGGGGACACGGGGACATCGGAGGGGACAGAGCCCGGCGAGGGACCGGGACCCCCCCAGGACACGGAGGTGGCCACGGAGGAGCCCGAGGTGGCCCCAGAGGAGCCTGAGGTGGCCAAAAAGAAGAAAAAGAAGAAGAAGAAGCACAAAGAGCAGGAGCAGGAGTGACCCCCAATGTCACCAGTGTCACTTTTGTCACTGAGAAACATCATTTATTATTAAAAAAAGGGAATTTGGGTTTTTTTTTTTTGAGGTTTTTGCTCATCGGGGCGTCTTGAGGAAAGGCTCGTGCAGGACATCAAAGAGTCGCTTGGCCTGGGTGGGGACAGAGGGACAGGAGGACATGGGGGTGGCCTCTGTCCCCAATGTCCCCAGGGGCAGTCGGGCACTCACCTTTTGGGGTCCCACGCCGGGACAAAGGGACAGATCCTCACGGGACGCGGCCACCACGGCTGCCAGCGACTGCGGGGAGGGGACACGGGGGTGACAGGCTGGGGGGGCCCGGGGGAAGGGGACACGGCCCCAAGCGAAACGGGGACTAATGGGGGAAACCGAAAAAATGGGGAGAAAAGGGGAGCGAGAAATGGTGGGAAATAGGGGAAAGAGGGTGAAAATATGGGGCGGGAAATGGGAAAAATGGGGGGAAATTGAAAACGATAAATAGGAGAAAATTGGGGAAAAAAATAAGGAAAAAAAAAAGGAAAAATAAAGAAAAAAGAGGGAGAAATGGGGAAAATGGGTAATGAGGGTGGCCTGTCCCCAAGGGTGGCCCATCCCTGAGTGTCACTCACCCCGAAGGTGCTGAGCAGGCTCAGGGTGTCGGTTTTGTTGACAGATTTGACACTGGTCAGGCAGTCTGTCACCTGGGGGGGGTGACAAAGGGCAGGGGGGGTCAGGGGACAGCCCTGGGGGGAAGGGGACACTTGTGGGAGCGCTGAGACCACTGACCCGGGACAGGAAATCGTGCTCCACGCGCTCCTTGAGCAGGTCCGGCGGCTTCTGCTCGTACGATTTGAAGGTCTCCAGGTACCTGGCGGCCTCCTCAGGGCTGGGGGACACAGGGGACAGCGTTKGGGACACTTGGGGACACTTGGGGACACCAGGGGACAGCAGGGACAGGTGCTACCTCCAGGCCAGCAGGAGGGTGCAGTCGGTCAGGAGGCAAACCTTGGCCAGGTCCTTGAGAGCCTGGTGGGGGTCCCTCTGTGG
>NW_026625331.1:3256-14371 GCF_030028575.1 Malurus melanocephalus | reverse complement strand
CTCACCTGCCAGCCCCAGGTCGATGAAGGGATAATTCACCAGCACGAGTTTGTTGAAGTTGAATTTGTAGGTGAAGCGTTTGCCTTTGGTCTTGTGGAGAATGCGCTTGTTGTAGTAATACCTGAGAGGGGGCGGGGCCTCGATTAATCCACGCCCACCCGCCAAAAATAACCGGGGAGGGGGCGGGGCATCGCTCAGACCACACCCACCCACTCGGAATATCCGGGGAGGGGGTGGGGCCTCGATTAAACCACGCCCACCCGGAATATCCGGGGAGGGGGCGGGGCCTCGATTAAACCACGCCCACCCACTCGGAATATCCGGGGAGGGGGCGGGGCCTCGATTAAACCACGCCCATTCGCCAGAAATACACGGGGAGGGGGCGGGGCCTCGATTAAACCACGCCCACCCGCCCAAAATACACGGGGAGGGGGCGGGGCATCGCTCAGACCACGCCTACCCATCTGAAATAACTGGGGAGGGGGCGGGGCCTCGATTAAACCACGCCCACCCGCCCGAAATAACCAGGGAGGGGGTGGGGCCTCGATCAGACCACGCCCACCCACCCAAAATAACCGGGGAGGGGGCGGGGCCTCAATGAAACCACGCCCACCCGCTCGGAATAACCGGGGAGGGGGCGGGGCCTCAATGAAACCACGCCCATCCGCCAAAAATAACCGGGGAGGGGGCGGGGCCTAAATGAAACCACGCCCACCCATCGGAAATACACGGGGAGGGGGCGGGGCCTCGATTAAACCACGCCCACCACCCCCGAAATATACGGGGAGGGGGCGGGGCCTCGATTAAACCACGCCCACCCGCCAAAAATAACCGGGGAGGGGGCGGGGCATCGCTCAGACCACGCCCACCCACCAAAAATATGCGGGGAAGGGGCGGGGCATCCATGAGACCACACCCATTCATGAATAATACCTAGGAGGGGGCGGGGCCTCAATGAAACCACGCCCACCCGCCAAAAATAACCGGGGAGGGGGCGGGGCATCGCTCAGACCACGCCCACCCACTCGGAATAACCGGGGAGGGGGCGGGGCCTCGATTAAACCACGCCCACCCACCTGAAATAACCGGGGAGGGGGCGGAGCCTCAATGAAACCACGCCCACCCGCTCGGAATAACCAGGGAGGGGGCGGGGCCTCGATTAAACCACGCCCACCCACCTGAAATAACCGGGGAGGGGGCGGGGCCTCAATGAAACCACGCCCACCCACCTGAAATAACCGGGGAGGGGGCGGGGCCTCAATGAAACCACGCCCACCCACCATAAATACCCGAGGAGGGGGCGGGGCATTGCTCAGACCACGCCCACCCCCCAAAATAACCGGGGAAAGGGCGGGGCCTGGATAGAACCACGCCCATTCATCAGCAATACATGGAGAGGGGGCGGGGCCTCGGTCAGACCACGCCCACCCACTCAGTAACACCCGGGGTGGATTTTGGGGGTCTCGGGATGGGATTTTTGGAATCCTGGAGTGGATTTGGGGACCCTGGAATGGATTTGGAGATCCTGGAGTGGATTTTGGTGTCCCAGGATGGGATTTGGGGGTCCCGGGATGGGATTTTGGCAATCCCGGGGTGGATTTGGGGACCCTGGCGTGAATTTGGAGATCCTGGGGTGGATTTTGGTGTCCTGGATGGGATTTTGATGCTCTCAGAGCAGATTTTGGGGGTCTCAGGGCAGATTATGGGGTCCCAGGATGGGATTTTGGGAATCCCGGCGTGGATTTGGTGACCCAGGAGTGGATTTGGAGATACCGGAATGGATTTTGGTGTCCCAGGATGGGATTTTGGGGGTCTCAAAGCAGATTTTGGGGTCCCAGGATGTGATTTGGGGGTCCTGGGATGGTTTTGGCGTCCCAGGATGGGATTTTGGGACCCTGGGATGGATTTTGGGGTCCCAGATCAGATTTGGGGGTCCCAGCATGGGATTTTGGGAATCCCGGGGTGGATTTGGGGACCCTGGAGTGGATTTGGTGGATTTGGGTGTCCCAGGATGGGATTTTGATGGTCTCAGAGCTGATTTTGGGTGTCCCAGATCAGATTTGGGGGTCCCTAAGCCGGGTTTCGAGAGCCCCCCTGACCTGAGGGCACGGCTGAGCTCGTCCTAGCTCATGTGGGGCAGATTTTGGGAATCCCGGAATGGATTTGGGGACCCTGGAGTGGATTTGGAGATCCTGGGGTGGATTTTGGTGTCCCAGGATGGGATTTTTGGTGTCTCAGATCAGATTTGGGGGTCTCGGGGCAGATTTCGGGGCCCCAGGCTGGGATTTGGGGGCCCCAGGATGGGATTTTTGGATCTCAGATCAGATTTGGGGGTCCCTAAGCCGGGTTTAGAGCCCCCCTGACCTGAGGGCGCGGCTGAGCTCATCCTAGCTCATGTGGGGCAGATTTTGGGTGTCCCAGGATGGGATTTTGGCAATCCCGGGGTGGATTTGGTGACCCTGGAGTGGATTTGGTGGATTTTGATGTCCCAGGATGGGATTTTGGGACCCTGGGATGGATTTTGGGGGTCCCAGATCAGATTTGGGGGTCCCAGCATGGGATTTTAGGAATCCCGGGGTGGATTTGGTGACCCAGGAGTGGATTTGGTGGATTTTGGTGTCCCAGGATGGGATTTTGGTGGTCCCAGATCACATTTTGGGGGTCCCAGATCAGATTTTGGGGGTCCCAGATCAGATTTGGGGGTCCCAGGCTGGGTTTAGAGAACCCCCCTGACCTGAGGGCACGGCTGAGCTCGTCCTAGCTCATGTGGGGCAGATTTAGGGGTCCCAGGATGGGATTTTGGGGTCCAGCATGGGATTTTGGGAATCCCGGGGTGGATTTGATGACCCTGGAGTGGACTTGGGAACCCTGGGATGGATTTTGGTGTCCCAGGATGGGATTTTTGGGGTCTCAGAGCAGATTTTGGGGTCCCAGGCTGGGATTTGGGGGTCCCGGGATGGATTTGGGTGTCCTAGATCAGATTTGGTGGTCCCAGATCAGATTTGGGGGTCTCAGATCAGATTTGGGGGTCTCAGATCAGATTTGGGGGTCCCTAAGCCGGGTTTAGATCCCCCCTGACCTGAGGGCGCGGCTGAGCTCGTCCTAGCTCATGTGGGGCAGATTTTGGGGGTCTCAGGATGGGCTTTTGGCAATCCCGGCATGGATTTGGGGACCCTGGATTGGATTTGGTGACCCTGGAGTGGATTTGGAGATCCCGGGGTGGATTTTGGTGTCCCAGGATGGGATTTTGGGTGTCCCAGATCAGATTTCGGGGTCTCAGGTTGGGTTTTGGTGGTCTCAGATCAGATTTGGGGGTCCCTAAGCCGGGTTTCGAGAGCCCCCCTGACCTGAGGGCGCGGCTGAGCTTGTCGTAGTTCATGTGGGGCAGATTTCGGGGCCCCAGGCTGGGATTTGGGGGTCCCTGGATGGGATTTTGGCAATCCCGGGGTGGATTTGGTGACCCAGGAGTGGATTTGAAAATCCCGGGGTGGATTTTGGTGTCCCAGGATGGGATTTGGGGGTCCCGGGATGGGATTTTAGGAATCCCGGGGTGGATTTGGTGACCCAGAAGTGGATTTGGTGGATTTTGGTGTCCCAGGATGGGATTTTTGGTTCTCAGATCAGATTTGGGGGTCCCTAAGCCGGGTTTCGAGAGCCCCCCTGACCTGAGGGCGCGGCTGAGCTCGTCCTAGCTCATGTGGGGCAGATTTCGGGGCCCCAGGCTGGGATTTGGGGGCCCCAGGATGGGATTTTGGCAATCCTGGGGTGGATTTGGAGATCCTGGAATGGATTTGGGGGTCCCAGGATGGGAGTTTAGGAATCCTGGGGTGGATTTGGTGACCCAGGAGTGGATTTGGTGGATTTTGGTGTCCCAGGATGGGATTTTGAAGATGCTGGGATGGATTTGGGGGCCCTGGGTTGGATTTTGGGGTCTCCAGGGTGGGTTTCGAGAGCCCCCCTGACCTGAGGGCGCGGCTGAGCTTGTCGTAGTTCATGTGGGGCTTGCACTTGCGCACCCCCCACAGCCGGGCCACCTCGTCGGGGTCCTTGATGACGAACTCGCCGTAGTCGCCCTGCCAGGCGATGACCTCGCGGTACTGCTCCTGCCGCAGCAGCTCCAGGATGAAGTGCCAGAGCTGAATCTGCCGCGAGCCGGGGCTCGACTCCGCCTTGTACGCCCACTCTGGGAACGCGAACCCTGCGGGGACAGCGGGGACATCGTCACTGGGACAGCAGTGACATCATCACTGTGACACCAATGACATCATCACTGTGACACCAGTGACATCATCACCGTGATAACAGTGACATCATCACTGTGACACCAATGACATCATCACTGTGACAGCAGTGACATCATCACTGAGCCCACTCTGGGAACGCGAACCCTGCATTGGGGACAGCGGGGACAGTGGGGACATCGTCACTGTGACATTGGTGACATTGGGGACATCATCATAGTGATATCAGTGACATCGTCACTGTGACATTGGGAACATCCTCAGGGTGACATCATCACTGTGACACCAATGTGATAATGGTGACACCGTACTGTGCCCACTCTGGGAACGCGAACCCTGCATTGGGGACATTGGGGACAATGGTGACATCACCAGGGTGACATCATCACTGTGACAGCAGTGACATCATCACTGAGCCCACTATGGGAACGCGAACCCTGCATTGGGGACATCGTGACACCAATGACATCATCACCGTGATAACAGTGACATCATCACTGAGCCCACTCTGGGAACGCGAACCCTGCATTGGGGACATTGGGGACAATGGTGACATCACCACAGAGACATCATCACTGAGCCCACTCTGGGAACGCGAACCCTGCGGGTGACATCGTGACACCAATGACATCATCATTGGGACAGCAGTGACATCGTCACTGTGATAACAGTGACATCATCACTGAGCCCACTCTGGGAACGCAAACCCTGCATTGGGGACATTGGGGACACTGTGACACCAATGACATCATCACTGTGACAGCAGTGACATCATCACCGTGATAACGGTGACATCATCACTGAGCCCACTCTGGGAATGCGAACCCTGCATTGGGGACATTGGGGACATCGTCACTGTGACACCAATGACATCATCACCGTGATAACAGTGACATCATCACTGAGCCCACTCTGGGAACGCGAACCCTGCATTGGGGACATTGGGGACACTGTGACACCAATGACATCATCACTGTGACATCAGCACTGTGACATTGGGGACATCATTGGGGACAATGGTGACACCAATGACATCATCATAGTGATAACAGTGACATCATCACTGAGCCCACTCTGGGAACGCGAACCCTGCGGGGACAGCGGGGACAGCGGGGACATCGTCACTGTGACACCAATGACATCATCACCGTGACACCAGTGACATCATCACCGTGATAACAGTGACATCATCACTGAGCCCACTCTGGGAACGCGAACCCTGCATTGGGGACATTGGGGACAATGGTGACATCATCATAGTGATATCAGTGACATCATCACTGTGATAATGGTGATATCATCACTGTGACATTGGGGACATTGGGGACATTGGGGACATCGTCACTGTGACATTGGTGACTCCGCCTTGTACGCCCACTCTGGGAACGCGAACCCTGAATTGGGGACATTGGGGACACTGTGACACCAATGACGTCATCACTGGGACATCATCACTGTGACATCATCACTGTGACAGCAGTGACATCATCACTGAGCCCACTCTGGGAACGCGAACCCTGCATTGGGGACATTGGGGACAATGGGGACATCATCACTGTGACACCAATGACATCATCACTGTAATAATGGTGATATCCGCACTGGGACATTGGGGACATTGGGGACATCGTTAATGGGATATTGGTGACATCATCACTGTGATATCGTCACTGCAATAAGGGTGACATCGCTGTGACAACAGTGACATCACCACGGTGACAACAGTGACATCATCACGGTGACAGCAGTGACATCATTAAAGTGACAACTGTGACGTCACCACGGTGACAGCAGTGACATCATCACAGTGGCATCAGTGACATCATCACGGTGACATCAGTGACATCATCACAGTGGCAGCAGTGACGTCATCACCGTCCCCTCCCGTGTCCACTTTGGGGCCGAATTTGAGGAATCCCCTCCCCCCAAAATCCCCCCCAAAATCCCCCCCAAAATCCGGGGAAGAGCCAATTTTGGGATTTTGGGGACCCTCCGATGACATCACCGCCCTGATGACGTCACTGCCCTGATGACGTCACCCACCCCCATCCCGTTGCGTAGCAACCAACGATGCTAAAAATAACCCGGGGGAGGCGGGAACGGAGCGCCCCTCCCCCACCCCCAAAAAACACCCCCGGAGAGGGGGGAGGGGCGCCCCCGGAACGGCCCCAAAAATCCCCCAAAAACTGCGCCCCGAAAAAATGGAGAGTCCTAAAAATAGAGCATGAAAAACCCAAAAATACCCCAAAAACAGTGCACAAAAAAACCCAAAAATGCCCCAAAAACGGTGTCTGAAAAAGCCCCAAAAACCCTGAAAATGCCCCAAAAACGGTGCCTGAAAAAGCCCAAAAATGCCCCAAAACGAGAGCCTGAAAATGCCCCAAAAAAGCACCCGAAAAAAATGAGAGCCCCCAAAAACGAGAGCACAAAAAAAACCCCAAAATGCCCCAAAAACGGTGCCTGAAAATGCCCGAAAATGAGACCCAAAAAACCCTGAAAATACCCCAAAATTGGCACATTGAAATGTCCCAAAAACGGCGTCCTGAAAACAGGGCCCTAAAATCGGCATCCCAAAAACAACGCCCGAAAAACGCCCGTCCCGAAAACGGCATCCCAAAATCATCACCCCATAAAAATCATCCTAAAATCATGACCATAAAAAACATCCTAAAAATCATCACACCCAAAAAAATCATCCTAAAATCGTCACCCCAAAAACCAAACCCCAAAAAAGATCCCCAAAGAGAAAATCCCAAAAATTGCCTCCCAAAAAACAGAATCCCAAAAAACAGAACCCCAAAAACAGAATCTCAAAAACCAGAATCCCAAAAAATAGAGCCCAAAAAACAATCCAAAAAACAGAATCCCAAAAACAGAATCCCATAAAAGCACCCTAAAAGCAGAATCCCAAAAAAACAGAATCCCAAAAAGAGTGTCCGAAACCCAACGTCCCAAAAGCCGCTCGCCAAAAATTCCACCCCAAAAAAATCCCAAAATTTCCACCCAAAAAATCCCAAAATTTCCACCCAAAAAATCCCAAAAATTCCACCCCAAAAAAATCCCAAAAACGTCACCCCAAACCCAGAACTGCTATGGAATGGGGGCCCCATAACGGGAATCACCCCATAACGGGGGTCACCCTATAAACATCACCCCATAACTGTCATTCCATAGACAGGAGCGCCCCATAACCATCATCACCCCATAAATAGGATCAACCCCAAAATGAAGGGCACCCCATAATCATCGCCCCATAACCAGGGGCGTCCCATAACCGGGATCGCTCCGTAACCGTCACCCCAAAACTGTCACCCCATAACCGCGGTCACCCCATAATGAGGGGCACCCCATAACCAGAGCCATCCCATAACCATCCCCCCCATCATCCCATAACGGGGATCACCCCAGAACCATCACCCCATGATGAGAGTCACCCCATAAACAGGGGCACCCTATAACCACCCCATAACCATCACCCCATAACTGTCACCCCATAACGAGGGACACCCCATAGCCATTGTCACCCCATAACGGGGATCATCCCATAACCATCACCCCATAACCAGGGGTGTCCCATAACCTCGGTCACCCCATAAACAGGGGAACCCCATTGCCATTGCCCCATAACCATCACCCCATAATCATCACCCCATAACTGGGATCAACCCCATAATGAAGGGCATCCCATAACCAGGGTCACCCCATAACCATCACCCCATAACGGGGTTACCCCATAACCATTTCCCCCTCTCCATCACCCCATAACTGTCACCCCATAACCAGGATCACCCCATAAACAGAATCAACCCCATAACCGGGGTCACCCTATAACCACCCCATAACCATCACCCCATAACCATCACCCCATAACGAGGGACACCCCATAACCATCACCCCATAATGAGAGTCACCCCATAAACAGGGGCACCCTATAACAACCCCATAACCATCACCCCATAACCATCACCCCATAACTGGGATCAACCCCATAATGAAGGGCATCCCATAACCAGGGTCACCCTATAACCATCACCCCATAATGGGGTTACCCCATAACCATTTCCCCCTCTCCATCACCCCATAACCATCACCCCATAACCATCATCACCCCATAACCATCACCCCATAACCATCCCAACCACCCCATAACCGGGGTCACCCCATAAACAGAATCAACCCCATAACCAGAGTCACCCCATGACCGGGGTCACCCTATAACCGCCCCATAACCATCACCCCATAACCATCGTCACCCCATAACCGTCACCCCATACCGGGATCAACCCCATAATGAAGGGCACCCCATAACTGTCACCCCATAACGAGGGACGCCCCATAACCATGACCCCATAACCAGGAGCGCCCCATTGCTATTGCCCCATAACCATCACCCCAAAACCGTCACCCCATAACTGTGATCACCCCATAATCATCACCACCCCATAACTGTCACCCCATAATGGGGATCACCCCAGAACCATCACCCCATAACCAGGGGTGTCCCATAACCTCGGTCACCCCATAAACAGGGGCACCCTATAACCACCCCATAACCATCACCCCATAACGGTCACCCCATAACGAGGGGAGCCCCATTGCCATTGCCCCAAAACCGTCACCCCATAACCAGGGGCGCCCCATAACCGGGGTCACCCCATAACCATCACCCCATAACCATTGCCCCATAACCATCATCACCCCATAAGTATCACCCCATAACCGGGATCACCCCATAATGAGGGGAACCCCATAACCATCCCCCCAATCACCCCATAACCATCACCCCATAACCATCACCCCATAACCATCACCCCATAACCGTCACCCCATAACCGTCACCCCATAACTGTCACCCCATAACCGTCACCCCATAACTGTCATCCCATAATTGTCACCCCATAACTGTCACCCCATAACCATCCTATTACCCCAAAACCATCATCACCCCATAACCGGGATCACCCCATAAACAGAATCAACCCCATAACCATCCCCCCAATCACCCCATAACCGTCACCCCATAACCAGGATCGCCCCATAACCATCCTATTACCCCAAAACCATCATCACCCCATAAATAGGATCAACCCCAAAATGAAGGGCACCCCATAATCCTCACCCCATAACTGTCACCCCATAACTGTCACCCCATAACCATTATCACCCCATAACCGGGATCACCCCATAAACAGAATCAACCCCATAACCATCACCCCATAACCATCATCACCCCATAACCATCACCCCGTAACTGTCATCCCATAACTGTAACCCCATAACGAGAGTCACCCCATAACCATCACCCCATAACTGTAACCCCATAACGAGAGTCACCCCATAACCATCACCCCATAACCGTCACCCCATAACCATCATCACCCCATAACGAGGATCACCCCATAAGCACGGCCACCCCATAATGAGGGGAACCCCATAACCATCCCAACCACCTCATAACCCTCACCCCATAACCAGGATCACTCCATAAACAGAATCAACCCCATAACCATCACCCCAATCACCCCATAACCATCACCCCACAACCATCACCCCATAACCATGCTATTACCCCATAACCATCATCACCCCATAAATAGGATCAACCCCAAAATGAAGGGCACCCCATAAGCATCGCCCCATAACCAGGATCGCTCCGTAACCATCACCCCAAAACTGTCACCCCATGACCAGGGTCACCCCATAATGAGGGGCACCCCATAACCAGAGCCATCCCATAACCATCCCCCCCATCATCCCATAACCGGGATCACCCCATAAACAGAATCAACCCCATAACCGGGGTCACCCCATAACCGGGGTCACCCTATAACCACCCCATAACCGTCACCCCATAACGAGGGACACCCCATAGCCATTGGCACCCCATAATGGGGATCATCCCATAACCATCCCCCCATAACCAGGGGTGTCCCATAACCATCATCACCCCATAACCTCGGTCACCCCATAATTGGGATCACCCCATAACCGTCACCCTATAACCAGGGGTGCCCCATAACCATCACCCCATAACCATCACCCCATAACCAGGGGTGTCCAATAACCTCGGTCACCCCATAAGCAGGGGCACCCTATAACCACCCCATAACCATCACCCCATAACTGTCACCCCATTACCAGACTCATCCCATAATGAGGATCACCCCATAAGCAGGGCCACCCCATAATGAGGGGAACCCCATAACCATCCCCCCAACCACCCCATAACCCTCACCTTATAACCATCACCCCATAACCATCACCCCATAACCATCATCACCCCATAACCGTCACCCCATAACCGTCATCATCCCATAACCAGAGTCACCCCATAACCGTCACCCCATAACCATTACCCCATAACTGTCATCCCATAAACATCATCATCCCATAAATAGGATCAACCCCAAAATGAAGGGCACCCCATAATCATCGCCCCATAACCATCACCCCATAAACATCATTATCCCATAACCACCACCCCATAAATAGGATCAACCCCAAAATGAAGGGCACCCCATAACCATCATCACCCCATAACCGTCACCCCATAACCATCACCCCAAAACCGTCACCCCATAACCATCATCACCCCATAACCGGGATCACCCCATAAACAGAATCAACCCCATAACCATCCCCCCAATCACCCCATAACCATCACCCCATAACTGGGATCGCCCCATAACCATCCTATTACCCCATAACCATCATCACTCCATAAATAGGATCAACCCCAAAATGAAGGGCATCCCATAACCATCACCCCATAACTGTCACCCCATAACTGTCACCCCATAACCATCATCACCCCATAACCGGGATCACCCCATAAACAGAATCAACCCCAAAAACATCACCCCAAAACCGCCCC
>NW_026625331.1:0-922 GCF_030028575.1 Malurus melanocephalus | reverse complement strand
GACAGGCCACGCCCACCGCGCCCCCCGAAAGCCACGCCCACCGCGGCCTTAAAGGAGCCGCGCGTGGGAATTTTGGGGAGGGGGGGATTTTTTCGGGGAGGGGGGAGGGGTCCCCCGAGAGCGCCCCTCCCCCAATTTTGGGGGGACCCCCCCGCGGGGGTTTTGGCGGGAACGCGGGGGAGGTTTGGGGCACGTGGGCGGCGCACGTGGATCGGAACCCGCGGAGGCTCCGCCCCCTCCCCTCCCCTCCCCCCGCCCCTCCCCCTCTGGCGCCGTCGCCCCTCCCCCCGCCGCTATAAATAACCTCATTAATTATTCAGCTTCCCCCGCGGTTAATGAGCGGCGGGAAAGCGGCGGCGGAGGAGGAGGGGGCGGGGCTGGGGTTGACCACGCCCATCGGCCCCTCCCCCCTCTCCCCACCCCCTCGAGTGGGCGGAGCCCCGAGGGAAACTGAGGCAGCGAAGGGCGCGCTCTGCGCACGCGCGGCGGGGAGGCGTGGCTTATCACAGTCTGTGGGCGTGGCTAACACAAAAAGGGGCGTGTCCAGCGCGCAGTGGGCGTGGCCTCGGCGGCTCCAGCGTGTCACACACGCCCCCCCCCGGTCCCCCCGTCCCGCGCTCTGATTGGCTCACACCCCCAACCAATGGCAGCGCCCCGCGGTGACCTCATCGCTCGGCCGCCCCGGGCCGCCATTGGCCGGCGCTGGCCACGCCCCCGGCGGTCCCACGTGGGGGGCAGGGTGGGCGTGGCCTCGGGGCCGGCGCGGGCGCTGATTGGCCGCTGCCGGCGGCGGCTCCGCTGTTGCTGAGGGGAAGCGCGCGGGGTCGGAGGCGCCGGAGCGGCCGCCGGGTGAGCTCATCCATATGCTAATGACATGCTAATGAGATGCAAACCGCATGCCAAAACCCACCCCTCCCCCCCC
>NW_026625330.1:13076-14595 GCF_030028575.1 Malurus melanocephalus | reverse complement strand
GGATCAGGGGTCGGGATTGGGGTCAGGGTCGGGGTGAGATGGGGTYGGGGTCAGGATCCAGGTTGGAATTGGAATTGGGATTGGGTTTGGGGTCGGGGTTGGGGTCAGGATTGGGATTAGGATCAGGGTCGAGATTGGGGTCAGGGTCATAACCWGGGTCAGGATCAGGGTTGGGATTGAGATYGGGTTCAGGATTGGGGTCGGGATTGGGATYGGGGTTGGGGTGAAATGAGGTCAGGGTTGGGGTCACGGTTATAACCAGGGTCAGGATCAGGGTTGGGATTGGGATCGGGGTCAGGATTAGGGACAAGATTGGGATCGGGATCGGCGTCAGGATTGGGATTAGGATCAGGGTCAAGATTGGGGTCAGGGTCAGGATCGGGTTTGGGATCGGGGTCAGGATTAGGCTCGGGGTTGGGATCGGGGTTGGGGTGAGATGGGGTTGGGGTCAGGGTCATAACCAGGGTCAGGATTGGGGTTGGGATTGGGATCGGGTTCAGGATTAGGGTCAAGATTGGGATCAGGATCGGGGTCGGGATTGGGATTAGGATCAGGGTCAAGATTGGGGTCAGGGTCATAACCAGGGTCAGGATCGGGGTTGGGATTTGGATCAGGGTCAGGATTAGGGTCTGGATTGGGGTTGGGATTGGGATCAGGGTCGGGGTGAGATTGAGAGCGGGGTCAGAGTTGGRGTCAGGATGGGGATTGAGATTGGGGTCGGGATTCATTAGTTTTTTTTCTTCCTTTCAGCTCTATAAGAAGCCGGATGTCCCGCTCTATAAAAAAATCCGTTCCAGTGAGTCAAACTTGCTTTCTAAAATTCTTTTTAAATTGTGATTATTATGGGATTCTCTGTCTGTTTCTACCAGAGCCACTCCACCTGCTCTGATTTCTATTTCTGATTGGAATTAAAATAAGAATAAAAAATATTACTGCAGATAAAAAATCGTGGGTTTTCACCCAAAAGAATTCTTTTCTCTTTTTCTCTTTCTCTCTAACTTTTTTTGTGTGTCTCTGTTTCCAACTTTTCTGTTTCTCTGTCACTAACTTCTTTTCTATTTTTCTATTTCTCTATTTCTAACTTCTATTCTTCATTTCTCTATTTCTGAATTCTATTTTTCTATCTCTGTATTTCTAACTTTTCCATTTCTTTGTTTCTAACTTGTTTTCTATTTTTCTATTTCTCTATTTCTAACTTTTCTATTTCTAATTTCTTTCTAACTTCTTTTCTGTTTTCTATTTCTCTATTCTAATTTTTTTCTTATTTCTAACTTCTTTTCCATTTTCTCTATTTCTAAATTCTATTTCTCTATTTCTAACATTTCTATTTCTCTATTTCTCAATTCTATTTTTCTATTTCTCCATTTCTATCATATTTTCTATTTCTAATTTTTATTTTTTTCAGATGTTTATGTGGATGTGAAGCCCCTCTCTGGTTACGAGGCCACGACCTGCAACTGCAAAAAACCCGAGGACGACAGCGGCCGGGGCTGCGTGGAGGATTGTCTGAACAGGTGAG
>NW_026625330.1:9436-10981 GCF_030028575.1 Malurus melanocephalus | reverse complement strand
GACCATTACTGCCTGAACCTGGACAGCGGAATGGTCATCGACAGCTACCGCATGGGCAACGAGGCACGGTTCATCAACCACAGCTGCAACCCCAACTGCGAGATGCAGAAATGGTGAGAGAGGTGTTGGGAGGGAGAAAAATGGGGTTATGGGGTGTTCTGGTACCTGTAATGTGAGAGAGAAATGGGGTTATGGGGTTATCCGTTTCATCAACCACAGCTGCAACCCCAACTGCGAGATGCAGAAATGGTGAGGAGAGGGCTGTGAGCATGGGGAGGGGTGTTGGGAGGGAGAAAAATGGGGTTATGGGCTTCTGAGCCCTCTAATGTGAGAGGGAAATGGGATTATGGGGGTTCTGGTCCCTGTAATCTGAGAAATGGGGTTATGGGGGTTCTGATCATTGAAATCTGAGAGAGAAATGGGGTTATGGGGTTCTGAGCCCTGTAATGCGAGAGAAATGGGGTTATGGGGGTTGTGATCCTGGGGGTGCTCTGTAATCTGAGAGAGGGAGAGAGAGAGAGAAATGGGGCTATGGGGTTCTGGTACCTGGAATGTGAGAGAGAAATGGGGTTATGGGGTGTTCTGAGCCCTGTAATGTCAGAGGGAAATGTGGTTATGGGGTTATCTGCTTTATCAACCACAGCTGCAACCCCAACTGCGAGATGCAGAAATGGTGAGGACAGGGGTTCTGATCATGGGGAGGGGTGTTGGGAGGGAGAAAATTGGGGTTATGGGGTTCTGGTACCTGGAATGTGAGAGGGAAATGGGGTTATGGGGTTATCTGCTTCATCAACCACAGCTGCAACCCCAACTGCGAGATGCAGAAATGGTGAGGAGAGGGGTATTGGGAGGGCGAAAAATGGGGTTATGGGGTGTTCTGTTACCTGTATCCTGAAGGAGAGAGGGAGAAATGGGGTTATGGGTGTTCTGGTGCCTGTAATGTGAGAGAGAAATGGGGTTATGGGGGTTCTGATCTTTGTACCCAAAAAGAGAGAGAGGAGAAATGGGTTATGGGGTTCTGATCCTTGTACCTTGAGAGAAATGGGGTCAAGGCGGTTCTGTCCCTGTACCCTGAGAGAGAAATGGGGTTCTGGGGTGTTCTGGTCCTTGTAAGAGAGAAATGGGTTATGGGGGTTCTGATACCTGTAACTTTTTCCCCCCGGCTCTGTGAACAGCAAAGCCTATTTATGGTTTTATTTTATCACCACCATTCCTGGACAAACCCAATTTTCTGTTTAATTTTGGGATTTTTGACTCTTTTTTTTTTTTTTTCCCCCAGGTCTGTGAACGGCGTGTACCGGATCGGGCTCTACGCACTCAAGGATATGCCAGCGGGCACTGAGCTCACCTATGACTACAACTTCCACTCCTTTAATGTTGAAAAACAGGTAAAAACCTTCAAAACCTTCACCAAAAACAAACAATTCTCTAAAACGTAAAAATTAACAGAAAAAAAAAAATTAACATTGTATTTCACAGAAAATATGTATGCTTTTGTAGTATTGAGAGAGAATTTAAATGTTTTGGGGGGTTTATTAATTTAAA
>NW_026625330.1:6846-8412 GCF_030028575.1 Malurus melanocephalus | reverse complement strand
ATTTCCACAGGAACTTTGTGCTCAAACACCACGTGTTTTTGGTGCGGAACTGGGAGAAAATCCGGCAGAAACAGGAGGAGGTGAAGCACGTGGGGGACTCCATGCACAGCTCGTCGCTCTACTCCCGCTGGAACGGGATCTGCCGCGACGACGGCAACATCAAATCAGGTGAGATCATCTGAACGGGGAAAATTCAGTCTGGAGTTCCTAAAAAATACAGAATTATGTTACTAAAAAATCCAGAATGGGGTCACAGCTCGTCGCTCTACTCCCGCTGGAACGGGATCTGCCGCGATGACGGCAACATCAAATCAGGTGAGATGAGCTGGATGGGGAAATCTGGAATGGGTTCCTGGAAAATTCAGCCTGGAGTTCCTAAAAAATACAGAATGATGTTCCTAAAACAATCTAGAATGGGGTTCCTACAAAATCCAGAATGCTGTTACGAAAAAATCCAGAATGGGGTTACTAAAAAATCCAGAGAGCTTCTCATGGGAATTGGGAACTGGGCGTTACAGCAGCTTAATACTAATATAGTAACAACAATAATAATAACAATAACGATAATAACAATAATAATAATAATAATAACAACAACAACAATATTACTCCAATAACCAATTGATCCATTTAAGATGAGCTGTTGAGAACTCATGGGCATTGAGAAATGGGCGTTCCAGCAGCGTAGAAACCATCTCCGTTCTCCACCTGTCGCAGCCGCTGAATTCACAGGTTCACTGACAGGATCCCATAATAAATTCCCGAATTCCTGTATTTTGAGGTGTTTTTCCCTGTCCCCCTCAGACGTGTTCATGACACAGTTCTCGGCACTGCAGACGGCGCGCTCGGTGCGCACGCGGCATTTGGCGGCGGCCGAGGAGAACCTGGAGGTGGCGCAGCTTAACACTGTTATAATAATAATAATAATAATAATAATAATAATAATAATAATAATAATAATAATAATAATAATAATAATAATTATAATAATAATAATGATGATGATAATAATAATAAATATTACTCTAATAGCCAACGGATCCATCTAAGATGAGCTGTTGAGAACTCACTGGAATTGGGATCTGGCCGTTACAGCAGCTTAATGCTAATATAACAGCAACAATAATAGTAATAATAAAAATAAAACAGTAATAATAACAATAAAAATATTACTTCAATGACTAAACTGATCCATTTAAGATGAGCTGTTGAGAACTCACTGGAATTGAGAACTGGGCATTACAGCAGCTTAGAAACCATCTCCATTCTCCACCTGTCGGATTCACAGCCAGTTCACTGATGGGATCCCATAATAAATTCCCGAATTCCTGTATTTTGAGGTGCTTTTCCTTGTCCCCTTCAGATGTGTTCATGACGCAGTTCTCGGCGCTGCAGACGGCGCGCTCGGTGCGCACGCGGCGCTTGGCGGCGGCCGAGGAGAACCTGGAGGTGGCGCGCGCCGCCCGCCTGGCGCAGATCTTCAAGGAGATTTGTGACAGCATCATCTCCTACAAAGGTGAAGGTGATTCTCAAAAACAAAAAAAAATAAAAAATAAAATAGCCATG
>NW_026625330.1:3981-6046 GCF_030028575.1 Malurus melanocephalus | reverse complement strand
TTTTTTTGCAGAAATGCAGATTATTACGAGAAAATCTCCGACCCTTTGGATTTGGCCACCATTGAGAAGCAGATCCTGACCGGGTATTACAAAACCGTGGAGGCTTTCGATGGGGACATGCTCAAAGTGTTCAGGAACGCCGAGGTGAGGAGTGTTCTGAAATGAAAATCGCTGGGTATAAGAAAAAAAATATAAATTAAATTTTGGAGGGCATGAAAAGTGGTGAACTGGAAGTAGGGATGTGTTCTTCTCGAATGATTTTATAGGAAAACCCATCCCAGGCACACGCGGACCACAGCTAAACGGGATGGGAATTGGAAATAAAATGGAAATAAATTGGAAATAAATTGGAAAGAAATTAGAAATAAATTAGAAATAAATTAGAAACTTTTGGGTTATTTTATTTTTTCAGAAAAACTGTGGCAGGAAGTCCCCCATGGGCTGCGACGTGCACCTGCAGGCACACACGGACAGGAGCTCCGCTGGCTGGAAGTGGAAATAAATTGAAAATAAATGAGAAATAAATAAGAAATTATTGTTTTTTTAAATTTTTTTCAGAAATACTACGGCAGGAAGTCCCCTACCGGCCGCGATGTGCACCTGCAGGTACACATGGACAGGAGCTCCACTGGCAGGAGTGGAAATAAATACGAAATAAATTGGAAATAAAGCACATTTGGGTTTTTTTCTAAATTTTTTCAGAAATACTACGGCAGGAAGTCCCTGATGGGCCGCGACGTACACTTTCAGGAGCTCCACTGGCTGGAAGTGGAAATAAATTGAAAACAAATGAGAAATAAGTTAGAAATTTTATTGGTTTTTAATTTTTTCAGAAATACTACGGGCGGAAGTCGCCCATGGGCTGCGATGTGCAGCTGCAGGAACACAGAGACAAGACCTCCACTGGCTGGAAGTGAAAATAAATGGAAAACAAATGAGAAATAAATAAGAAATTTGTTTGTTTTTTAATTTTTCAGAAATACTACGGCAGGAAGTCACCAACAGGCCAGGACATGCAGCTGCAGGAACACATGGACAGGAGCTCCACTGTCTGGAACTGGAAATAAATTGAAAATAAATGCGAAATAAGTAAGAAATATATTTTTTTAAATTTTTTCAGAAGTACTACGGGCGCAAGTCGCCGACGGGCCGCGACGTGTGCCGGCTGCGCAAGGCGTACTACAGCGCGCGGCACGAGGCGGCGGCGCAGATCGACGAGATCGTGGGCGAGACGGGCAGCGAGGCCGACAGCAGCGACGCCTCGGTCAGCGACAAGGACGGCGGCCACGAGAAGGACGAGGACGTGATCCGCTGCGTCTGCGGCCTCTACAAGGACGAGGGGCTCATGATCCAGTGCGACAAGTGCATGGTGAGTGACGGCTTCTTCCTTATTAATTTATTAATTTGTTCGCTCATTGGTTGGTTTGTTGGTTTTTATATTACACATATATATTTTTATTATATAATATATTATTATGTATTATATGTGTTATATATTATATATGTTATATAGTATATTATGTATTAATTATATATAATATATATGTATATTATATATAATATATATCCTATTTAATTTTATTCATTTTATTTTTTTATGTATCTATATTACGTGCTATATATATATATCCTATTTAGTTTTATTTATTTTTATATATATTATGTATATTATATAGTATATTATATATATATACTATATATGTATATTATGTATAATATATATCCTATTTAATTTTATTCATTTTATTTTTTTATATATCTATATTACGTGTTATATATAATATATATCCTATTTAGTTTTATTTATTTTTATCTATATTATGTATATTATATAGTATATTATATATTAATTATATATATTTTATATATTATATAGATAATATATATCCTATTTATTTTTATTGTTTTATTTTTATATATTATATATATTATATACTAATTTTATATTAATTATATATGTTTTATGTATGATATACTATCTGTATATTATATATAAAATATAACCTATTTAATTTTAATGGAATTAATTTTWAAAATTTACTTTTAATTAATTTAATTTTTAAAT
>NW_026625330.1:0-1208 GCF_030028575.1 Malurus melanocephalus | reverse complement strand
ATTCTGCATGACTCAAAAATGTGAAAGGAAATATCAGAAATTGTTATGYACAAAATAACAGAGCGGTTGTGCCATTCCGGAATGTTCCGGGGTGTCTGTGCTGCTCTGAAATCCCATTGCACAGAGGATCTCAGTGCTGTAAAAACAAAAAAAATCCCAAAAAATCCCCTTTTTTCCGGGTGATTTGGGGGGTGAACAATGAACAGGGGGAGGCTCAACCACGCAGAAATGAGAGAACAAACAGCAATCAGCCAGCAGCACTGAAATTCCAGGAAATATTTTTATGAAATCATAACTAACCTGAGGGTGGAGAGGTCAGAGCATTAATTTTTCCGAAAAAGATTAACAAATTCTCGGAKGAAGGATTAATCCCAGAGGTGCAGCTGCAGCTTTTGGCTCTGGACACCCATGAAGGGCACAAAGGGCAGGGACAGCACAAAAAATGGGGATCCCATTCCATGGCTCGTCCCTTCCTCTTCTTCCTCCTCCTGAGTTGCTGCTCTGGGACCGCTAGTGCTGCCCAGGGGAGGTTTTGGGATTTGGGATCTCCAGAAAAAGGTTTTGTGTGATTTGGGATCTAAGTTTTGTGATTTGGGATCTCCAGAAAAAGGTTCTGTGAGATTTGGGATCTAGGTTTTGTGATTGGGGATCTCCAGAATGAGATTTTGTGTGATTTGGGATCTCCAGAACGAGGTTTTGTGTGATTTCGGATCTAGGTTTTGTGATTTGGGATCTCCAAAGCAAGGTTTTATGATTTGGGATCTGCAGAACAAGGTTTTGTGATTTGGGATCTAGATTTTGTGATGTGGGATTTCCAGAGCAAGGTTTTGTGGGATCTCGAACAAGGTTGTGTGATTTGGGATCTCCAGAACACGGTTGTGTGATTTGGGATCTCCAGAACACGGTTTTGTGATTTGGGGTCTGGGTTTTGTGATTTGGGATCTCTAGAGCAAGGTTTTATGATTTGGGATCTAAGTTTTGTGATTTGGGATCTCCAGAGCAAGGTTTTGATAATTATCTTTAATGCTGATTTCCCCCATGGTTCTGGCTCAGCCCAGCCTCCTCTCAGGTATATTTTTATGTTTTTTCCCCCCAGGTGACTGCGTTTACCTGATGCGGGACAGCCGCCGCACCCCGGACGGACACCCGGTGCGACAGTCGTACCGCCTGCTGTCCCACATCAACCGCGACAAACTCGACATCTTCCG
>NW_026625329.1:14038-15080 GCF_030028575.1 Malurus melanocephalus | reverse complement strand
GTGGGCAGTGACCCTCCCCCAGCCCAGGGGCTGCTGGAGGGGATGGGGCTGGAGGGGGAGGCGCTGGCCCCAATGGAGACGGACGAGCCCAGCACCAGCGACCCCAAAGCCAAGGCCAAGATCACACCAGCCATGGCYGCCCGCATCAAACAGATCAAACCTCTGCTATCCGGTGAGGAGAGGGCTCAGAAAACGTGATGGGGGCTCCAAAAATGAGACGGGGGCTCCAAAAATGAGGCGGGGGCTCCAAAAATTGGTCAGGGGGCTCCCAAAATAAACTAGGGAGTTCTTAAAACGGCCTGGGAATTCCAAAACTTAAGTTGGGAGACTCCTAAAGTGGTTTGGGAAATCCCAGAAATGGCCTGGAGAGCTGGGCTGGGTGTATGGCTGAGCTTGTCCTGTGTCCCCCATGTTCTCTGTCCCTTCCTGGGGGGTCTCACCCTGTCCGCCCTGTCCCCTCTCAGAGGTCTCACCCGTGTCCTCTCTTGGGGGTCTCACCCTGTCCCCTGTGTCACCATTGTGGACCCCCTGTCCCACCTCCCCGCAGCCTCATTGAGGCTGGGCCAGGTGCTGGCTGAGCCTGTCCCCTCCTGGAGGTTTCACCCTGTCCTGTGTCCCCTCCCAGGGGTCTCACTCCGTCCCCTCCCCCCACGGCCTCATCATGGTTGGGCTGGGTGCTGGCCAAGCTTGTCCCCTGTCCCCTGCCCTGTCCTCTGTCCCCTCCCACGGGTCTCACCCTGTCCGGTGTCCCCTCCCGCGGGTCTCACCCTGTCCCCTCCCGGGGGTCTCACCCCTATCTCCCTCCCGCCACAGCCTCGTCACGGCTGGGCCGGGCACTGGCCGAGCTCTTTGGGCTGCTGGTCAAGCTGTGTGTGGGCTCCCCRGTGCGGCAGCGGCGCAGCCACCACGCAGCCGCCGCTGCCCCCGCGCCCACCGCGGCCGCCCGTGCCACGGCTTCGGCACTGACCCGCCTGCTGACCAAGGGGCTGAGCTGGCAGCCGCCCCCCTACACCCCCACGCCACGCTTCCGGTCAGTGGGGAC
>NW_026625329.1:11113-12258 GCF_030028575.1 Malurus melanocephalus | reverse complement strand
GGGGGGCAATGGGGATTGGAGGAGTAGAGATTTTGGGGGAAATGGGGATGTGGGTGGAATGGGGATTTGGGGGAATGGGGGATTTGAGGCAAAAACAGGGATGGGTGGTGAGGGGATTTGAGAGTGAAATGGGGGTGAATGGGGATTTGGGGTGTTGCAGTAAGGATTTGGGGGAGAAAAGGGGTTTGAGAGGGGAAATGGGGATTTGGGGCATTGCAATGAGGATTTGGGGAGCACAGCAGGGATTTAGGGGTTCAGAGGTGACCTGCAGATGCACCGAGGTGATCTGGGGGTGGCCTGGACTGACCCCTCAGTGTCCCCCATGTGTCCCCAGGCTGCCTTCGCCTGCATCAAGCAGCTGTGGCAGCGGCGGCCGCTGAAGGTGTACGGGGGCCGCATGGCCGAGTCCATGCTGGCCATCCTGTGCCACATCCTGCGTGCTGAGCCGCTGCTGCGGGAGCGCCTGGGCCGCGAGCGCGAGGGACCTGCACCCGATGAGACAGGGGGCGAAGAGGGGGGACCCCGGCGTGAGCCCCACGTCAACCAGCAGCAGCTGCAGCAGGTGGGACCCCGGAATGGGTGGTGGGACCCCAACCTAGACATTGAAAACCCAGATGGGACATTGTGATCCCGAACAGGGCATTGGGATCCTGAATGGGGTATTTGGAACCCAAACGGGGCATTGGGAACTGGAACTTGGCCTTAGGACACCAAACTCAACATTGGGAACCCAAACTGGGCATTGGGAACTTGAATTGTGACCCCCAAACTTCATCCTTGGGACCCCCAAACTCTTCCCTGCCCCCAAACCCCTTTTTGAGCTCCTCTGACCCTTCTTTGTGCCCCCCAAATCCCTCCTCCCCATCCTTCCCAAACCCTTCCCCATTCTACCCAAGCCCCTCTGGGCAGCCTCCTGACCCCTCTGTGTCCCCTCAGACACCCTCCCCTTGCCCCCTCCACCAACCCCCTGACCCCTCCCCACCCAAACTACCCCTCCATGCCCCCTGACCCTTCGTGTCCCCCCAGCTGATGGACATGGGCTTCTCACGGGAACACGCCATGGAGGCATTGCTCAACACCAACACCATGGAGCAGGCCACTGAGTACCTGCTGACCCACCCGCCCCCGCTCATGGGGGGCTCGGC
>NW_026625329.1:6734-9503 GCF_030028575.1 Malurus melanocephalus | reverse complement strand
GAGTGGATCAGCCAGATGGCCACGCTGCCCCAGGCCTCCAACCTGGCCACACGCATCCTGCTGCTCACCCTGCTCTTTGAGGTGCGCCCCAAAACTGTGGGGGATCCCAAAACCTGACCAGGGCACCCCAAAACATGGGAGCACCCCAAATGTGGGAGGGACCCCAAAATCTGACCCAGGGCTTCACCAAACCTGACCCAGGGCACCCTAAAACCTGGGGAGGAAACCCAAAACCTGACCCAGGACACCCCAAATGTGGGAGCACCCCAAAACCCAGGGGGACCCCAAAATCTGTGCATCTTGGCAGATATTTTGGCAGAAATTTTGGGGTTTTTTTGGTAGGGGGGTTGGGATGCTGTATTTTTGGGGTGCCCCTGATCCCCTCTAGAAGCTAAAGCTGCCCTGCGCCCACGTAGCAGAGTCCAGCTGCATGCTGCTTTGGGGTCATTTCACCTGTGTTTTGGTGSATATTTGGCAGGAGTTTTGGGTTTTTTTCACATTTTTCGGGGTGCTGATGTTTTTGGGATGTCTCAGGAGCTGAAGCTGCCCTGTGCCCGTGTGGTGGAGTCCAGCTGCGTGCTGGACGTGCTGATCAAGCTGCTCGAGGTGGTGCAGCCCTGTCTGCAGGCTGCCAAGGAGCACAAGGAGGTGCAGACCCCCAAGTAAGGATGTGGGTCTGGGACCCCCCAGAATGCTTCTAAATCCCCCGCAAACCTCTCCTGGATGCTCCCATGGCTCTTTTTCCCCCCTCCCCAAAAAGGTGGATTACCCCTGTGCTGCTGCTGATCGACTTCTATGAGAAGACGGCCGTGTCCTCCAAGCGCCGCGCGCAGATGAACAAGGTGGGGGCCTGGGGGAGTCCTGGGGGTCCTGAGGGGGTTTGGGAGGAGCCTTGGGATCCTGGGCTGGGGATTTGGGGTCTTGGGGAAATTCATGGGGTGACATAAGGGGTCCTGGGGGGACATGGGCGATCCTATGGAGGTGTTTTGGTATCCTGGGGAAGTTCCTGAGGTGACACAGAAGGTCCTGGAAAGGGGTCTCTGTGTCTTGGGATGGGGATTTGGGGTCCTGGGATGGAGATTTGGGGGCACCCCTGGAGAGGGGGTCCTCCAGGCACAGGGGAGGACCTGTAATGGTCACCACCTGCAGACCAGACCACCTGCACACCACCCTGACCAGGATGCCCTGAGTGGGTCTGGGGTACACAAGGTGGGGGTGGTCCAGGCCACTGACCCCCCCCTCCCCCATCTGCCCCTCCCCCCAGTACCTGCAGGCCACAGGCAACAACTGGCGCTGGTTCGATGACCGCTCTGGCCGCTGGTGCAGCTACAGTGCCAGCAACAACAGCACCATTGATGCGGCCTGGCGTGCCGGAGAGCCCAGCGTGCGCTTCACAGCCGGCCGGCGCCGCTACACCGTCCAGTTCACCACCATGGTGCAGGTGAGGGCCAGCCGGGGTGTGGGGACAGGGACTGGGGCCAGCCAGGGTGTGGGGACACAGTCCCAGGGTCAGCCCATGGCACATGGATGCGTCCAAGGGCAGGGGACAGGTCTCCAGGGCCACCCAGACTAGGTGGATACGGCCCTGGGGACAGCGGGTGGCACAAGGATAGTCCTGCAGTGCCACCCTATGGCACAGGGACATCTCACTAGTGTCACCCCGTGGCATGGGGACAGCCCTACAGAGTTACCCCAAGGGGAGGCAGGACACCCCCACCCCTCATTGTCACCCCCCAGGACAGAGGAACGCTCCTTGTTGACACCTGGTGGTGCGGGGAGTGTTCTCATTGTCACTCGTGGGAAGGGTGGACCAGCCCTGTTGTGACCCCCCTGTGACCCCCAGGTGAACGAGGAGACCGGGAACCGGCGCCCGGTGATGCTGACCCTGCTGAGACCCCCCCGCGCCGGGAAGGGCCGGGACGGCGAGGGGGGGGCCGAGGAGCCCGAGGGGGGGAAGGGCAAGGACGAGACCCCCGGTATGTGAGGGAGGGGCTGGAGGAGGTCTGGGGGATCTGAGGGGCCATGGGTGGGGTCTGGGGTCATGGGAGGGGTCATGGGCAGGGTCTGAGGGGTTATGGAGGGGTTGTTGGGGGAGTCTGAGGGGTCATGGGAGGGTCACAGAGGCCATGGGGGGGTCACAATGACCGTGGTGGGGGCTAGAATGGTCATGGGGGGATCAGTATGGTCACAAGTCAGTATGACCTCAGTGGCCATAGCGGGGTCACAGCAGCCATAGCAGGGTCAGAGAAGCCCCAGCAGCTGTGTGACCATCCCAGACCCCCCAGGCATGTCTGACCCATCCCTCCCCTCTCCTCACAGCGCCAGACCCACCCTCCTCCACGGACGAAGACCCCCCTTCCACCACCACCACCACGGCCACCGCCACCACCCCTCCAGCTCCCCCCTGCCCGTCCCCTCCTCCCCCATCTGCGGCCGCCCCCAGCCCCGATGACCCCCCCGGCGCGGGGCTGGACGGTGGCGAGGCCCCGGTGCGCGGGTTGGCCGAGGAGGCGGTGCCGGCCGTGCTGCGCGCCTGCGTCAGCATGCTGGGGGTGCCGGTGGACCCCGACACACTGCACGCCACGCTGCGCCTGTGCCTGCGCCTGACGCGGCAGCACAAGCACGCGCTGCTGTTCGCCGAGCTGCGCTCCACGCGCACCATCCTGGCGCTCACGCAGAGCTCCGGCTTCACGGGGTTCACCCCGCTCGTCACCCTGCTCTTCCGACACATCATCGAGGATCCCTGCACGCTGCGGCACACCATGGAGA
>NW_026625329.1:4526-6208 GCF_030028575.1 Malurus melanocephalus | reverse complement strand
AGGACTGGCCTGGGGCTTCCCCTCCGGCCCCCGTCCCCAGCCCGTGTCCATCCCTTCACCCAGGTGGTGCGGTCAGCGGCCACGAGCGGGGCGGGCAGCACCACGTCTGGGGTGGTGTCCGGCAGCCTGGGCTCCCGTGAGGTCAATTACATCCTGCGGGTGCTGGGCCCGGCCGCYTGCCGCAGCCCCAACGTGTTCACCGAGGTGGCCACGGGCTGCATCCGCATCGCCCTGCCCGCCCCGCGCGGCTCTGGCACTGGTAAGGGGGCACGGGGATGGGGACGGGGCCCTACTACCCTGGGGGGATCCTGGGGAGGGTCTCAGTACCTGGGACAGACTCCTGGAGGGGACCCTGGTGCCATGGGGGGGTCCTGGGGAGGGTCCTGGCACCAGCGGTTCCTCCGGGGGGGTTCCTGGGACCTGGGAGGGAGCTCTCACAGAGGTCCCGGGACCCAGGAGAGGGGTGGGACCCAGAGTGGGTTCTGGAACTCAGAATGGGGTTTTCACAGGGGCCTTGGGTACCCTGAGGGGACTTCTGGAGGGGTCATGGGACCCCAGATCCTGGGATGAGCTCCTGGAGAGGGGGCTGGAACCTGGAAAGGGCTCCTGGGGGGTCCCTGGCTCCTAGCATGAGGTCCCAGGGCTGTCTGTGGCTCCTATGGGGTCCCTTTAACCCCAAAATGGGGGTCCTGAGCTCTCTTTAACCCCAATACCAGGGTCCCAGAGATCCTTCTCCTCTGAAAATGGGGGTCCCAAGGTTGCTTCGTACCACAAAAGTGGGGTCCCTTCTCCTCCTTGGCCCCAGTGTGGGGGTCCCACATCTCTGGGGAGGCTCCCAAGGCTCTGACCCCCAGTTTTTCCCCATTTTCCATTTCCCAGCCTCGGACGATGAGTTCGAAAACCTGCGCATCAAGGGCCCCAACGCGGTGCAGCTGGTCAAGACCACTCCGGCCAAAGCGGCCGCGCTGCCGCCCATCCCCGAGCCCATTCGTGATGTCATCTATGACATGCTCAATGCCCTGGCGGCCTACCACGCCCCCGACGAGGGTACAGGGGGCTGGGGGGGCTTGGGGGGCTCAGGGGTCACCCCCAGGGGGGTTTGGGGTGCAAGGGGAGGAATGGGGTGCATGTGGAACTGGGTTTGGGGTGTCCTTCTCCATGCTCTGGGTGCCCACTGTGCCTCTGACAGGGGTCAGGGGGCTCAGGGGACCCCCAGGACGGGGGTTGAACACCGCCAGGATGTTTAGGGTGCAGGAGGAGGAGCGGGATGCACATGAAACTGGATTTGGGGTGCCCAGTTCAATGCCCTGGGAACCCACTATGCCTCTGACAAAGAATTGGAAGGGACAGGGTCAGGGATGGACACCCCCAGGGGAGTTTGCAGTGGAGAGGGAGGAGCGGGGTATACGTGGTACTGGGTTTGGGGTGTGCTGCTCCATGCTCTGGGTACCCACCGTGCTTCTGGCAGGGATTTGGGGGTCTCAGGGCACCCCCAAAGGGAATGAAGGGGAATTGGGGTGTCCATATAAGGGATGGAATTGGGGTGTTCGTATGGGGGAATTGGTTTTCATATAGGGGAAATTGCGGTGGCCCAGGGATCTCCCATCCTTTTGAGGAGGATTTTGGGGATCCCCTCACCATGCTTTCCCCCCCCCAGGTGACAAGGGGGACCCCAAGAGCGC
>NW_026625329.1:2480-3837 GCF_030028575.1 Malurus melanocephalus | reverse complement strand
GAAAGGGGTCCTGGGATCTGGGGGGGAGCTCTCACAGGGGTCCTGCAGCCCAGCAGTGGGGTGGGACCCAGAATGGGCTCCTGGAGGGGGTTCTGGAACCCAGAATGGGGTTTTCACAGGGGCCTTGGGTACCCTGAGGGGACTTCTGGAGGGGTCATGGGACCCCAGAACCTGGGATGAGTTTCTGGAGAGGGGGTTGGGACCTGGAAAGGGCTCCTGGGGGTGCTCTGCCAGTTGGGACAGGCTCTGTGGGGTCCCTGGCACCTGCGTGGGGTACCTCTAACCCCAAAATGAGGGTCCTGGGTGTCTCTTTAACCCCAAAAACAGGGTCCCAGAGTTCCTTTTCCCCTGAAAACAGGGATCCCAAGGTTGCCTCGTACCACAAAAGCAGGGTCCCTTTTTCTTGGCCCCAGCTGTGGGGGTCCCACATCCTTTGGGAGGCTCCCAAGGCTGACACCCAATTTTTCCCCATTTTTCCCCATTTTTCCCTGTTTTTTCACCATTACCCAGCCTCGGACGATGAGTTTGAGAACCTGCGCATCAAGGGCCCCAACGCGGTGCAGCTGGTCAAGACCACTCCGGCCAAAGCGGCCGCGCTGCCGCCCATCCCCGAGCCCATCCGTGATGTCATCTACGACATGCTCAATGCCCTGGCAGCCTATCACGCCCCCGATGAAGGTACGGGGGGCTGGGGGGCTCGGGGGACAGCCCCAGCAGGGTTTGGGGTGCAGGGGGAGGAGTGGGATGCACGTGGAGTTGGATTTGGGGTGTCCCGTGCAATGTCCAGGGTGCCCACCCCACCTCTGACAGGGGTCTGGGGGGACTCGGGGTACCCCCAGGAGGAGAGAATTGGGGTACAGGATTGGGGTGTCCGTACAGGGATGGAATTGGGGTGCTCTTATAGGCACGGATTTGGGGTGTCCATATGGGGAGGAATTGAGGTGCCCTTATAGGGACAGAATTGGGGTGTCTATATAGGGTGGAATTGGGGTGTTCGTATGGGGGGATTGGTGTTCATATAGTGGAAATTGGTGTGGTCCAGGGATCTCCCGCCCCTTTGGGGGGGATTTTGGGAGATCTCTTCACCCTGTGTCCCCCTCAGGTGACAAGGGGGACCCCAAGAGCGCAGCGCCCAGCGAGGTGAGCCAGCTGCTGTCGGACATTGGGGACGACATGTACCAGCAGTACCGCAGCCTGACCCGCCCTCCCGGCGACTTCGACCCCCCCGCCGGCTTCGGCATCAATGTATGGGACTGGGGGGGATGGGAAAGGGATTTTGGGAGGCTGGGAAGGGATTTGGGGCGGCTGGGAGGTGATTTGGGGCAGTTTGGAGCAGATTTGGGATCGATTTGGGGGG
>NW_026625329.1:0-1636 GCF_030028575.1 Malurus melanocephalus | reverse complement strand
GGTTGGTGACCCCCGTGTCCCCGCAGGACTGCAGCGTGCTGGCCTTCGTCCTGGACCACCTGCTGCCACACCAGCAGAACGCYGAGGACAAGGACACGCCGGCGCTGGCGCGGCTCTTCCTGGCCAGCCTGGCYGCGGCCGGCAGCGGCACCGACGCGCAGGTGGCCCTGGTCAATGAGGTCAAGGCAGCGCTCGGCCGCGCCCTGGCCATGGCTGAGAGCACCGAGAAGCACGCCAGGTGTGGGGACAGCTGGGGACAATAAGGGGGACAGTGTGGGGGCAGCTGCGGACAGCAGGCCATGCCCTGGTTGTGGCTGAGAGCACCAAGAAGCACGCCACGTGTGGGGATGGCTGGGGACAATGGGAGGAATGGTGTGGGGACAGTGTCAGGACAGTGTGGGGGCAACATGGGACCACTGCAGAGACAGCCTTGGGACAATGTGTGTTCCTCTGGAGTGACCGCTATCCCCCTGGAGTGACTGTACCAGTGTCCCTGTGGAGCGCCCAGTGCCTGTTGTCCCCCAGTGTGACCGTGTCTCTGGAGTGCCTGCTGTCCCCTGGAGTGTCCCCTGTCCCCTCATGTGACCATGTCCCCAGAATGCCCGCTGTCCCCCAGAGTGCCTGCTGTCCCCGTTGGTGACCATGTGTCCTGGAGTGCCCACTGTCCCCCCGGTGACCGTGTCCGTGCTGTCTCCCAGTGTGACTGTGTCCCCTGAAATGCCCGCTGTCCCCTAGAGTGTCCCCTGTCCCCCAATGACTGTGTCCCCGCTGTCCCCGCAGGCTGCAGGCCGTCATGTGCATCATCAGCACCATCATGGAGTCGTGCCCGTCCACCTCGAGTTTCTACAGCAGCGCAACCAAGGCGCCGCACAACGGCATGAACAACATCATCCGCCTGTTCCTCAAGAAGGGGCTGGTCAACGACCTGGCCAGAGTSCCCCACAGCCTCGACCTGTCCAGGTGGGGTCAGGGGACCTCCTCGGGGTCATCTTGAAGGGTCTTGGGGGAGCTTAAGGGGCTTTGGGGGCATCTCCAGGGGGTTTGGGGGCATCTCCAGAAGGTTTGGGGGACTCTTTAGGGGGTTTGGGCCATCTCCAGGGGGTTTGGGGGCATCTCCAGGGGTGCTTGGGGATGTTTTGAGTGATTTTGGGGGCATCTTGAGGGCCTTTGGAGGAGCTTCATTAGGGTGTTGAGGAGTTTTGGAGGGTCTTGAGGAGTTTTGGAGGGTCTTGAGGGGTCATGTGTTGTCTTGGAGGGCTCTTGGAAGGTCGTGGTGGCTTTGTGGGGCTGTGTTGGATTTATGGGGTCATGGTGGGTTTGGGGTAACAGTGGTGGGTTTGAGACCTTGGTGAGTTTGTAGGGCCGTGACGGGTTTGTGGGGCCATGACGAGTTTGTGGGGCCACGCTGTGCCTGGGGGCGCCACGCTGGGTTTGGGGCCCCAAAGGGTGTCCCTGTGCTGGGTCCCAACCCGTGTCCCCACCCTGTCCCCAGCCCCAACATGGCCAACACGGTGAACGCGGCACTGAAGCCGCTGGAGACGCTGTCGCGCATCGTCAACCAGCCCAGCGGCCTCTTCGGGGCCAAGGGCTCGTCCGGCAAGAGCAAGGCCGAGGGCGCCGGGGGGGCCCGTGAGCC
>NW_026625328.1:13888-15396 GCF_030028575.1 Malurus melanocephalus | reverse complement strand
CTGACCCCGCCCCTTTCCTCTGGCCCCGCCCCCAGGGACCTGTCCGTGTCCCGCCCCCTGCGGGTGGAGCTGCCCCGCTCCATGGCCGAGGTTGTGACCAACTGGAACCTGCCCATGTCCCGCTGGCTGCACACCTGTGAGACTGGGGATACTGGGGATACTGGGATAAACTGGGATAAACTGGGAGGGGAAAAACTGCACACCTGTGAGACTGGGGAGATACTGGGGGGACTGGGATAAACTGGAGAAACTGGGACAGGAAAAATGGGAAAAAAATGCACACCTGTGAGACTGGGGATACTGGGGGAACTGGGATAAACTGGGACGGGAAAAATGGGGAAAAAATGGGAAAAATGGGGAAAACTGCACACCTGTGAGACTGGGGGAACTGGGGAGACTGGGGGAACTGGGGATACTGGGGATACTGGGGAATTGGGAGGGGAAAAACTGCACACCTGTGAGACTGGGGGGACTGGGATGGACTGGGAGGGGAAAAAATGGAAAAGAACAGGAAAAAAATGGGGGGAAAAAATGGAAAAAAACCTGCACACCTGTGAGACTGGGAGGACTGGGAGAGACTGGGAGGGACTGGGATAAACTGGGAGGGGAAAAATGGGGAAAAACTGCACACCTGTGAGACTGGGGATACTGGGATGGACTGGGAGGGACTGGGATGGACTGAGATAAACTGGGAATGGATTGGGAGGAACTGGGAGGGGAAAAATGGGGTAAAAAATGGAAAAAAACTGCACACCTGTGAGACTGAGGGGACTGGGATAAACTGGGAGGGACTGGGAGAGACTGGGATAAACTGGGATAAACTGGGAGGGGAAAAATGGGGAGAAATGGGGAAAAACAGGAAAATATTGGGATAAAGAAGGGAAAAAATGGGGAAACAGTGGGGATTGGGGGGACTGGGATAAACTGAGAGGGGACTGGGATAAACTGAGAGGGGACTGGGATGAACTGGGATAAACCGGGATGGGCAAAAATGGGGAAAAATAGGAAAAAATGGGGAAAAACCCAGAAAAAATAGGGAAAAAAAATCGAAGAAATCGGGATAAAACGGGCAAAAATTTGGGATACTGGGAGAGACTGGGATGGACTGGGAGGGTCTGGGAGGGACTGGAATGGGAAAAAATGGGGAAGAAATGGGGGAAAAGTGGGGACTGGGGATACTGGGATGGACTGGGACAGACCAGGGGCAACTGGGGGGGACTGGGAGGGACTGGGATAAACTGGGAGGAGAAAAAATGGGGAAAAAATGGAAAAAAATAGGAAAAAATTCTGAAAAATTGGGAAAATATTGGGGATTGGGGATACTGGGATTGATGGGGTGATACTGGGATGGACTGGGGTGGTCACTGGTGTGGTCACTGGTGTAACCGGTTCATACTGGTTTGTACTGGTTTGTTCTGGTCAGACGTGTTCCAGACCGCCCGGCGTTTGGGCACCTTCGCCGCCGTGTTGGGCACCTACGCAGCCAGCGCCCTGCTGCACGTGAGAAA
>NW_026625328.1:10110-11188 GCF_030028575.1 Malurus melanocephalus | reverse complement strand
CAGAGGGGGTGGGGCTACAAAAGGGGTGGGGTTTAAAGGTAGGTGGGGCTGGATGGGATTCAGGGGCTCCAATGGGGCCAGGAGTGGGCGGGGCTGAGAATGTGGGCGTGCCCTGTGGTGGGCGTGTCTGTGCTTTGTGGGCGTGTCCTGTTGGATGGTGGGCGTGGCTTGTGTGGGTGTGTCTGAGCTTTGTGGGCGTGGCCTATTGATGTGTGGGCGTGTCCAATGGTGGGCATGTCTATGCTTTGTGGGCGTGGCCTATTGATGTGTGGGCGTGTCCAATGGTGGGCATGTCTATGCTTTGTGGGCGTGGCCTATTGATATGTGGGCGTGGTCTGCTGAGGTGTGGGCGTGTCTATGCTTTGTGGGCATGTCCTATTGAGGTGTGGGCGTGTCCATGCTTTGTGGGCGTGTCCTGTTGGATGATGCACCTGTTAGTGCTTTGAGGGCGTGGTCTGTTGAGGTGTGGGCGTGTCCATGCTTTGTGGGCGTGTCCTCAAGCGTTGTGGGGGTATCTATGCTTTGTGGGCGTGGTCTGTTGAGATGTGGGCGTGGCCTGTTGATGTGTGGGCGTGTCTGTGATTTGTGGGCGTGTCCCGTGGTGGGTGTGTCTGGTCATTGTGGGCGCATTCATGGTTTGTGGGCGTGGCCTATTGACGTGTGGGTGTATCCGTGGCTTGTGGGCGTGTCCCGCGGTGGGTGTGTCCGTGCTTTGTGGGCGTGTCCCTCGGTGGGCGTGTCTGTGCTTTATGGGCATGTCTCTCGGGCGTGTCCATTCTTTGTGGGTGCGTCCCTTTGTGGGCGTGTCTGCTTTGTGGGCGTGTCCATTCTTTGTGGGCGTGTCCGTTCTTTGTGGGCGTGTCCCTCGGTGGGCATGTCCATTGGTGGGCGTGTCCGTTCTTTGTGGGCGTGCCCATTTGTGGGCGTGTCCCTCGGTGGGTGTGTCCGTTCTTTGTGGGCGTGTCCCTTGTGGGCGTGTCTCACCCTGGCCCCGCCCCCAGGGCTGCGGCAGCGATTGGCCGCCATCTTTGACGCGTGCGTTCTGTCCAAGCGCTGCCCCCCCCAGTGCGGCCACCGG
>NW_026625328.1:6920-7752 GCF_030028575.1 Malurus melanocephalus | reverse complement strand
TCCCGCGCGAGGGACGCTCCGCTCCGCCGGAAGCGCCTCTCGATGGTGCCGCCGCCGCGCTTCCGGTCCGCCGCGGTTTCCCGCGCTGTCGCCGGGCGGAAGTGACGCCGCGCGGCCGCTCTGGCACCCATAAAGCCKCGCCTCTATGGTCGCTGTCAATCATTGCCCGGGGGGCGGGGCGGCGCATGCGCGGAGGCGAAGTTTGACCAAAATCGTTTAAATTCGCGCGAAAACCGCGGGGGGGAGGGGCCATATGGATCCTATAGGGACCGGGAGGGGGATGGGCGGTCCCTATAGGGGGCGGGGCCATATGGATCCTATAGGGACCGGGAGTGTCCATAAATTCCGTATGGGGTGGAGAAAGGGGGCGGGGCCATATGGATCCTATAGGGACCGGGAGGGGGATGGGCGGTCCCTATAGAGTACAGAAAGGGGGCGGGGCCAAATGGGTTCCATAGGGTCCATATGGATCCCATAGGGGTGGAGAAAGGGGGCGGGGCCATATGGATCCTATAGGGACCGGGAGTGTCCATAAATTCTCTATAGACCCCAGGGGGTCCATATGGATCCTATAGGGGTGGAGAAAGGGGGCGGGGCCATATGGGCTCTATAGGATCTATATGGGTTCTATATGTGTTCTATAGGGTCCATATGGATCCTATAAGCCCTGGGGTTTCCATATGGGTTCTATAGGATCTATATGTGTTATATAGGGTCCATATGGATCCTATAGGGTGCTATGGGGGGTGGGGCGGTGCCGTCAGGTGCCTTTGTCCTTGTGGGGAGACCTGAAAGAGAGAGAGAGCCCCGCTCAGGGGGGCCCTATGGATCC
>NW_026625328.1:3200-4855 GCF_030028575.1 Malurus melanocephalus | reverse complement strand
AACCCCTGACCTCGTTAGCCTCATTAACCTTTGACCTCATTAACCTCATTAACCCTCTGACCTCATTAACCTCATTAACCTTTGACCTCATTAACCTCATTAACCTTTGACCTCATTAATTCCCTGACCTCGTTAACTCCATTCTGGGTCCCACCATAATTAACGAGCATTAACGAGCTCCCCATCCCCCAACAGCCCCAGGAGGTTCGTCAGCCCCTAATGACCCTTAATGAGCCCTCATTAATTAATGAGCCCTAATGAACCCCCCAGTCCCTAATGAGCCTTAATGAGCCAACACCAATTAACGAGCCTTAATGAGTCCCCCATGACCTAATGAACCCCCCAGTCCCTAATGAGCCTTAATAAGCCCCCACTAATTAATGAGCCCTAATGAACCCCCCTAGTCCCTTATGAGCCTTAATGAGCCCTCATTAATTAATGAGCCCTAATGAACCCCCCTAGTCCCTTATGAGCCTTAATGAGCCCCCACCAATTAATGAGCCTTAATGAGTCCCCTATGACCTAACTAACCTTAATGAGCCCCCACCAATTAACGAGCCTTAATGAGTGCCCTGTGACCTAATGAACTCCTCCAGGTCCCTAATGAGCCTTAATGAGCCCCCACCAATTAACGAGCCTTAATGAGTTCCCTGTGACCTAATGAACCTCTCCAGCTCCCTAATGAGCCCCCACCAATTAATGAGTCCTAATGAGTGCCCTGTGACCTAATGAACCTCTCCAGGTCTCTAATGAACCTTTATGAGCCCCCACCAATTAACGAGCTTTAATGAGTCCCCTGTGACCTAATGACCCTCCCCAGGTCCCTAATGAGCCTTAATGAGCTCCTCCTTCGTTAATGAGCCCCAGCAGCCCCCTCCTCACTGATGAACCCCAAAATTGGGGTCCCCCATTCCTAACGAGCCCCACCGGGTCCTTAATGAGCTCTAATGAGCCTTAACGAGCTCCCACTGCCTAATGAACCCCAAAATCTGGGTCCCCTCACCTCAAGAACCCCAAAATTTGGGTCCCCTCACCTGAAAACCCCCAAAATTTGGGTTCCCACATCTCCAGAACCCCAAAATCCCGATCCTGAACACCTCAGGGACCCCAAAATTTGGGTCCCCTCACCTGAAAAACCCCAAAATCCCGATTCTTGCTGACCTTAATGAGCTCCCTCTACCTGATGAACCCTAAAATCTGAGTCCCACGGCCTGAAAAACCCCAAAATTTGGGTCCCACCACCTGAAGAACCCCAAAATCTGAGTCCCATCACCTCCAGAACCCCAAAATTTGGGTTCCCACACCTGATGAACCCCAAAATCCACCTCCATCCCCCAAAACCCTCCATCTCCATCCCCCAAAATCCTCCACCTCCATCCTCCAAAATCCATCTCCACCCCCCCAAAATCCATCTCCATCTCCCCAAAATCCATCTCCACCCCCAAAATCTCCATCCCCTAAAATCCATCTCCATCCCCCAAAATCCTCCAAAATCCTTCACCTCCATCCTCCCAAATCCATCTCCATCCCCCAAAATTTGGGTCCCCTCACCTCCATCCCCCAAAATCCTCCATCTCCATCCCCCAAAATCCACCTCCTTGCCCCAAAATCTCCATCCCGTGCCCTCCCCCACCTCCACCCGCCCCTCCCCCTAC
>NW_026625328.1:0-1131 GCF_030028575.1 Malurus melanocephalus | reverse complement strand
CAGGGACACAGGGACAGCCACTGCAGGCGGGACAGCGATGTCCCCAACAGCAGAACGGAGAACAGAGCCGTGGTGAGGATCTTCAGCTGATATGTGACCTGTGGGGACAATGGGGACAGGATCAGGGTGACATTGGGGACATTGGGGACACAGGGACACAGGGACACAGGGACACAGGGACAGCCACTGCAGGCGGGACAGGGTGACACTGGGGACAATGGGATGCGGACATGGCCGTGGTGAGGATCTTCAGCTGGTACGTGACCTGTGGGGACAGGAAACGGTGACATTGGGGACATTGGGGACACAGGGACACAGGGACACAGGGACAGCCACTGCAGGCGGGACAGCGATGTCCCCAACAGGAGAACGGAGAACAGAGCCGTGGTGAGGATCTTCAGCTGGTACGTCACCTGTGGGGACAGGAAATGGTGACATTGGGGACAGTGGGGACATTGGGGACAGGGACAGGGTGACATTGGGGACAATGGGATGCGGACATGGCCATGGTGAGGATCTTCAGCTGGCAGGTGACCTGTGGGGACAATGGGGACAGGGTGACATTGGGGACAGTGGAGACATTGGGGACATCAGGGACATTGGGGACAGGATGACATCAAGGACACAGAGGGGACACAGAGGGGACACAGAGGGGACACAGAGGGACGGGGACAAGGCCACTGGGCCAAGGACACTGGCACAGGGTCACTGTCACCTGTAGGGACATCAAGGACACCGTCACTGTCACAGGGCCACCACCACCACCAATCCCCCAATATCCCAAATTTTTCACAATTTTCTTCAATTTTCTCCAATTTTCTCAGTTTTTTAAATTTTTTTCCAAGTTTTTCCCAATTTTTCCCCATTTTCCCCAATCCCCCTGCTGTCCCCGCATTGTCCCCCGTTGTCCCCGTTGTCCCCACCTGGAAGGTGGCCGCGGGCAGGTTGGAGATGGCCACGTACTGCAGATTGTTCTGGAGGGTGTAGATGAGAGAGGGGACAGCCAGGCGCAGAGTGTCCCCAAACTGTCCCCAAACCGCCTCGTGGAGAGTGACCACTGTCTGCCGGACACTGCCTGGGGACACAGGGGACACAGGGGACAGTGTCATTGTCACCATGGACACAGTGTCA
>NW_026625327.1:12319-13570 GCF_030028575.1 Malurus melanocephalus | reverse complement strand
CCCAGCAGCTCCCACTGTCCCCTGTCCCCTGTCACACGTATCCCATGTCACACATGTCACACACACGTCACACCTGGTGGCACAGCTGTCCCAACAGCTCTTTCTGTCCCCTGGGCAGTCCCTGTGCCACGTCCCGCAGTCCCCGCAGCACGGCCGGGTAGCTGTCCCTGCGGATGGCTCCCACTGTCACCCATGTCACACATGTCACACATGTCACACACGTGTCACACCTGGTGGCACAGCTGTCCCAGCAGTTCCCCGTGTCCCCCTGGTACTCTCTGCCCCGCATCCCGCAGTCCCCGCAGCACGGCCGGGTAGCTGTCCCTGCGGATGGCTCCCGCTGTCCCATGTCACACCTGTCCCATGTCACATGTCACACATGTCCCATGTCACACCTGTCCCATGTCACACCTGCTGGCACAGCTGTCCCAGCAGTTCCCTGTGTCCCGTGGGCAATGTCAGCCCCGCGTCCCGCAGTCCCCGCAGCACGGCCGGGTAGCTGTCCCTGTCCCCTGTCCCTATCCCATGTCACACATGTCACACACATGTCACACACGTGTCACACCTGGTGGCACAGCTGTCCCAGCAGCTCCCCGTGTCCCCCGGGCACTCTCAGCCCCGCGTCCCGCAGTCCCCGCAGCACGGCCGGGTAGCTGTCCCTGTCCCCTGTCCCTATCCCATGTCACACATGTCACACACGTGTCACACATGTCCCATACCTGGTGACACAGCTGTCCCAGCAGTTCCCCGTGTCCCCCTGGCAGTCCCCGTGCCACCGCCCGCAGTCCCCGCAGCACGGCCGGGTAGCTGTCCCTGCGGATGGCTCCTGCTGTCCCTATCCCATGTCACACGTCACACACGTGTCACACATGTCCCATACCTGCTGGCACAGCTGTCCCAGCCGTTCCTGCTGTCCCCTGGGCAGTCCCCGTGCCACCACCCGCAGTCCCCGCAGCACGGCCGGGTAGCTGTCCCTGCGGATGGCTCCCACTGTCCCATGTCACACATGTCACACATGTCACACACGTGTCACACATGTCACACCTGCTGGCACAGCTGTCCCAGCAGCTCTTTCTGTCCCCCTGGCAGTGTCAGTCCTGCATCCCGCAGTCCCCGCAGCACGGCCGGGTAGCTGTCCCTGCGGATGGTGTCATACGTGTCCAGGAACTCGCGCTGCTGCCGCGGCGTCCAGAAGTGACGGATCAGGAGCTGACGGGGAAACAGGTACCTGGAGAGAGGGGATTTGTGGGG
>NW_026625327.1:10612-11689 GCF_030028575.1 Malurus melanocephalus | reverse complement strand
GGATGGGATGGGATGGGATGGGATGGGATGGGATGGGATGGGATGGGAGAGGGATCTGTCCTGCCTCTAAAAACCCCAATCCCACAGAATTTGGGATCAGGGATCCCAAGGATGGCAGGATGGCCTCTAAAAACCCAACAGAATTTCCTAACCCCATAGGATTTGGGAATTAGGGAACCCAAGAATGGCAAAACTGACTAAAAACCCCAACCCCACAGATTTTGGGCTCAGGGACCCCGTACTCACATCAGGACGATGACCAGGAAGTTGGCGAAGGGSGGGATGGCGATGATCCCGATGGGAATGGCCTTGAGCACATCCCGGCGGAACTGACCCCAAATGGAGGAAACGGGTCAGGATGGGACCCCGAGATCCCAAAATCCCCCAAAATCCCTAAAAAATCCACTAAAATCCCCTAAAATCCACTAAAATCCCCTAAAATCCCCCTAAAATCCACTAAAATTCCCCAAAATCCCTATAAAATCCACTAAAATCCCCTAAAATCTCATAAAATCACCTAAAATCCCTTAACATCCCCTAAAATCACCTAAAATCCCCCTAAAATCCCATAAAATCCCATAAAATCCCGTAAAATCTCCCAAAATCCCCCTAAAATTCCCTTAAAATCCACTAAAATCCCCAAAAATCCCCATCCCGGTGGTGGATCCCCGTTTTTAGGGACAGGGATCCCATTTTAATGGGATTTTCCTCATTTTTATGGGATTTTCCCCATTTTTATGGGATTTTCTCCATTTTTAGGGGATTTTCCCCATTTTTAGGGACAGGGATCCCATTTTTAAGGGGATTTTCCCCATTTTTATGGGATTTTCTCCATTTTTTCCCCGTTTTTAGGGACAGGGATCCCATTTTTAGGAGATTTTCCCCGTTTTTATTGGATTTTCCCCATTTTTATTGGATTTTCCCCATTTTTATTGGATTTTCCCCATTTTTAGGGACAGGGATCCCATTTTTATGGGATTTTCCCCATTTTTAGGGTCAGAGATCCCATTTTTTATGGAATTTTCCCATTTTTATGGGATTTTCCCCATTTTTATAGGATTTTCCCCATTTTTAGGG
>NW_026625327.1:7603-9158 GCF_030028575.1 Malurus melanocephalus | reverse complement strand
TGTCCCAAATCCCAAAAACTAAACTGGGAATGACCCAAATCCCAAAAATTATATTGGGATGGTCCCAAATCCCAAAAATCACACCTGGGGACACCAGGGGGACCTGCCCAACCCCAAAAATTAAACTGGGATGGTCCCAAATCCCAAAAACTAAACTTGGAATGACCCAAACCCCAAAAAATCACACTGGGATTGTCCCAACCCCAAAAATTATATTGGGATTGCTCCATAACCCTAAAACCACATTGGGAATGTTCCCACCCCAAAAATCATATTGAGATTGTTCCATAATCCCAAAAACTAAACTGGGAATGACCCAAATCCCAAAAATTATATTGGGATTGTTCCATAACCCCAAAAATCACACCGGATCTGCCCCCAACCCCCAAAATTAAACTGGGATGGTCCCAAATCCCAAAAATCACACTGGGACCTGCCCCAACCCCAAAAATTAAACTGGGATGGTCCCAAAAATCAAACTGGGAATGTCCCAACCCCAAAAATCAGGTTGGGATTGTCCCCAACCCCAAAAATCAAACTGGGGACGGAGGGGGACCTGGCCCACCCCAAAAAATCATATTGGGAGGGTCCCAAATCCCAAAAATCAAACTGGGAATGACCCCAACCCCAAAAATCATATTGGGATTGTCTCCAACCCCAAGAATTAGATTGGGACCAATCCCCACTCCAAAAATTAAACTGGGATTGTTCCATAACCCTAAAATCACACCAGGAATGTCCCCAATCCCAAAAATCAAACTGGGACCTGTCCCCACCCCAAAAATTAGATTGGGATGGTCCCAAATCCCAAAAAATCAGATTGGGATTGTTCCATAACCCTAAACTAGTGCCTGGGGACACCAAGGGGACCTGCCCCAACCCAAAAAATTAAACTGGGATGGTCCCAAATCCCAAAAAATCACATTGGGATGGTCCCAAAAATCAAACTGGGAATGACCCAAATCCCAAAAATCACACCGGGAATGACCCCAACCCCATAAATCACACCTGGGGACAGGGGGGGGAACTGGCCCCAACCTCAAAAATCAGATTGGGATTGTTCCATAACCCCAAAAATCACACCGGACCTGTCCCCACCCCAAAAATTAAACTGGGATGGTCCTAAATCCCAAAAATCACATTGGGAATGTTCCAAACCCACAAATCACACTGGGAATGACCCCAACCCCAAAAATCACACCCGGCCTGTCCCAACCCCAAAAATTATATTGGGATTGTTCCATAACCCTAAAATCATATTGGGATTGTTCCCGCCCCAAAAATCACATTGGGAATGTCCCCACCCCAAAAATCAAACGGGGAATATCCCCACCCCACAAATCGCACCCGGGATTCACCTGGGGACACACCCCGACACCGCACTGGGTTTTAGGGGAATTGGGGTTGGGGTCGGTGTTTGAGGGTTTTGGGGTCGGTATTTYRTGGGGRCTGTTGTGGGTTTTGTGGGTTTGGGATCGTGGTCAGTGTTTGTGGGGTTGGGGTCAGTATTTGAAGGTTTTGGGGTTGCGGTCGGTGTTTTTGGGGTTGGGGTTGG
>NW_026625327.1:5027-6417 GCF_030028575.1 Malurus melanocephalus | reverse complement strand
CGGCTCCAGCCGTGCCCGCGGGGGGCTCAGCGCGGCGGGGCCGATCCGCCRCAGCCCCGAGCGAGCGGCGCCCATGGACAGCGCCATCTTGGCGGGRTGGGCGGCGGTCACGTGGGGATCTGCGCGCTGATTGGCTGCTGCGCCGGAAGTGATGGTGCACGGGGTTAGGGGTCGGGATTGGCCCCGCCCACATTCGGTCACGGAGCCGGGAACCCCGGACAGACCCTAAACCTGAGCCTAAACCTGAGCCTAAATCTGACCTGATCCTAAACCTGACCCTGAACCTGAGCCTAAACCTGAGCCTAAATCTGACCTGATCCTAAACCTGACCCTGAACCTCACCTAACCCTAAACCTGACCCTAAACTTGACCTGACCCTAAACCTGACCCTAAACCTGACCCTAAACCTGACCCTAAACCTGACCCTAAACTTGACCTGACCCTAAACCTGACCCTAAACCTGACCCTAAACCTGACCCTAAACCTGACCCTAAACCTGACCCTAAACCTGACCCTAAACTTGACCCTAAACCTGACCCTAACCATAAACCTGACCATGAACTTGACCTAACCCTAAACATGAGCCTAAACCTGACCCTAAACCTGACCTGACCCTAAACCTGACCTTAAACCTGGCCTAACCCTAAACCTGACCCTAAACCTGACCCTGATCCTAAACCTGACCCTGATCCTAAACCTGACCTAAGCCTACACTTGACCCTGAACCTGACCCTGATCCTAACCCACCCCCGGACGGACTGGGACCAGCCCTAAACCTGACCGGAACCCTAACCCAACCCTAACCCTGACCCTAACCCTAAACCTGACCCTAAACCTGACCCTAATCCTAACCTGACCCTGACCCTAAACCCTAACCCTGATTTTAACCCTGACCCTAAACCTGACCCAAATCCTAACCCACCCCTTGTGCTGTACCGGGACCATCCCCGCCTGTACCGGGGTTTCACCGAGAGCCGTGCGCATGCGCAGTCCCGATGCGGCTGTGGGCGGGGCTATGTCCATATACGGTGTTGTGGGCGTGGCCTATAGCAGAGAAGGGGCGTGGTTTATGGGCGGGGCTATACATAAACACCGGGTAAGTGGGCGGGGCTTGGCGCCGCGCGCAGGCGCAGTGCGGGCGGGCGCGCGCGGGGCGCGGGGCCGCGGTTTAAAGGGGCCGCGGCGCGGGGAGCCCGGAACCCCCAAAAACCCCCCAAAAAACCCCAAAAAACCCACTCGGGACCCTCCCCCGGCCCCGCCATGGTCTGCGGCGGCTTCGCCTGCTCGCGCAACGCGCTCTGCGCCCTCAACGTGGTTTATGTGGTGAGCGGGGGGAACGGGGAGGGGGCGCGGGGACCCCGGGCTGAGGGGTGGGGAGGGGTCCCACGGT
>NW_026625327.1:0-4247 GCF_030028575.1 Malurus melanocephalus | reverse complement strand
CCCCATGTCCCCATGTCCCCTCAGCTGGTCGGGGTGCTGCTGGTGGCCGTGTCCCCATGTCCCCTGTCCCCGTGTCCCCATGTCCCCATGTCCCCTCAGCTGGTCGGGGTGCTGCTGGTGGCCGTGGCGGGGCTGTCCCGGTCCCGGTGACACTCAGGGGTTGTCCCCATGTCCCCATGTCCCTGTCGCTGTCCCCAGCTGGTCGGGGTGCTCCTGGTGGCCGTGTCCCCATGTCCCCATGTGTCCCCATGTCCCCATGTCCCCATGTCGCTGTCCCCAGCTGGTCGGGGTGCTCCTGGTGGCGGTGTCCCCATGTGTCCCCGTGTCCCCTCAGTTGGTCGGGGTGCTGCTGGTGGCCGTGGCGGGGCTGTCCCCATGTCCCCATGTCCCGGTGACACTCGGGCGGTGTCCCCATGTGTCCCCATGTCCCCTCAGCTGGTCGGGGTGCTGCTGGTGGCCGTGGCGGGCTGGGCGCGGGCTCTGGGGGTGGGTTCGAGCCCCCCCCTGCTCGGAGGAGCCTTCGCCGTCGGGATCTTCCTCCTCCTCATCGCGGCGCTGGGGCTGCTCGGGGCGCTGCGGCACCACCAGGTGCTGCTCTTCTTCGTATCCTTTTGGGACTGGGGGTTAAAAAAATCCTAAATCCCTGCTGGGGGTCCCCAAAACCCTCCCACTGTCCCCAAAACCCCATCCCTTGGACCCCAAACCCGTCCCGGTGTCCCCAATCCTCCCCAGTGTCCCCAAACCCCATAAAGCACCAGGTGCTGCTCTTCTTCGTATCCTTTTGGGGAGGGGGCTGAGGGAAATCCCAAATCCCTGCCGGCATCCCCAAAACCCTCCCACTGTCCCCAAAACCCCATCCCCTGAACCCCAAACCCTTCTGGTGTGCCCAAACCCTTCCCGTTGTCCCCAAACCCCATAAAGCACCAGGTGCTGCTCTTCTTCGTATCCTTTTGGGACTGGGGGTTCAAAAAATCCTAAATCCCTTCTGGGGTCCCCAAACCCGATAAAACCACCAGGTGCTGCTGTTCTTCGTATCCTTTTGGATCCCAAATCCCTCCCGGGGTCCCCAAAAGCCCATCCCCTGGACCCCAAACCCGTCCCGATGTCCCCAATCCCCCATAAAGCACCAGGTGCTGCTGTTCTTCGTATCCTTTTGGGACGGGGGGTTCAAAAAATCCCAAATCCCTGCCGGGGTCCCCAAAACCCTCCCACTGTCCCCAAAACCCTTCTGGTGTCCCCAAACCCCATAAACCACCAGGTGCTGCTGTTCTTTGTATCCTTTTGGATCCCAAATCCCTCCAGGGGTCCCCAAAACCCTTCTGGGGTCCCCAATCCCCCATAAAGCACCAGGTGCTGCTGTTCTTTGGATCCTTTTGGATCCTAAATCCCTCCAGGGGTCCCCAAAACCCTCCTGGTGTCCCCAAAACCCTCCTGGTGTCCCCAAACCCCATAAACCACCAGGTGCTGCTCTTCTTCGTATCCTTTTGGGACTGGGGCTTCAAAAAATCCTAAATCCCTGCCGGGGTCCCCAAAACCCTCCCACTGTCCCCAAAACCCCATCCCCTGGACCCCAAACCCCATAAACCACCCGGTGCTGCTGTTCTTTGTATCCTTTTGGATCCTAAATCCCTCCCGGGGGTCCCCAAAACCCTCCCAGTGTCCCCAATCCCCCATAAACCACCAGGTGCTGCTCTTCTTTGTATCCTTTTGGGGAGGGGGCTTCGAAAAATCCTAAATCCTGCCGGGGTCCCCAAAACCCTCCTGAGGTCCCCAAAACCCTTCTGGTGTCCCCAAACCCCATAAAGCACCAGGTGCTGCTCTTTTTCGTATCCTTTTGGGGACGGGGGCTTCAAAAATCCTAAATCACTGCTGGGGTCCCCAAAACCCTCCTGGGGTCCCCAATCCCCCATAAACCACCAGGTGCTGCTCTTCTTCGTATCCTTTTGGGACGGGGGCTGCAAAAAATCCTAAATCATTGCCGGGGTCCCCAAACCCGATAAAACCACCAGGTGCTGCTCTTCTTTGTATCCTTTTGGATCCTAAATCCCTCCAGGGGTCCCCAAAACCCCATCCCCTGGACCCCAAACCCCATAAACCACCAGGTGCTGCTCTTCTTCGTATCCTTTTGGGGACGGGGGGTTCAAAAAATCCTAAATCCCTGCCGGGGGTCCCCAAAACCCTCCCACTGTCCCCAAAACCCTTCTGGTGTCCCCAAACCCCATAAAGCACCAGGTGCTGCTGTTCTTTGTATCCTTTTGGACCCTAAATCCCTCCCGGTGTCCCCAAAACCCTTCCTGGGATCCCCAAACCCTTCCCGGTGTCCCCAAACCCCATAAACCACCAGGTGCTGCTCTTCTTCGTATCCTTTTGGGGAGGGGGGTTTCAAAAAATCCTAAATCATTGCCGGGGGTCCCCAAAATCCTTTTGGGGTCCCCAAACCCATCCCAGTGTCCCCAAACCCCCATAAAGCACCCGGTGCTGCTCTTCTTCGTATCCTTTTGGGGAGAGGGGTTCGGAAAATCCCAAACCTCTCCCGGGGGTCCCCAAAACCCTCCCGATGTCCCCGAACTCTCGCCAATGTCCCAAATCCCTTCCCGGTGTCCCCAAACCCTTTTCCAGTGTCCCCAAACCCTCCCGGTGTCCCCAAAACCCCATCCCCTGGACCCCAAACCCTTCTGGGATCCACAAACCCCTCCCAGTGACCCCAAATACCTTTGGGGTCCCCAAACCCTTCCCAATGTCCCCAAACCGTTCCCAGTGTCCCCAAACCCTTGCCGATGTCCCCAAAACCCTCCCAATGTCCCCAATCCCCCATAAACCACCAGGTATTTTGGGATATTTTGGGATATTTTTTGATATTTTGGGGTATTTTGGGGCTCAGGGGTATTTTGTGATATTTTGGGGTATTTTGGGGATATTTTGGGGTATTTTGGGATATTTTGGGGTGGGGTCTCTCTGTCTGTGCCCCCCCCGATCCTGGGGCTGCTGTTCCTCTGCCAGTTTGGGGTTTCCTGGGGGGATTTGGGGTATTTGGGGATATTTTGGGATATTTGGGGATATTTTGGATATTTTGGGGTATTTTGGGGTGGGGTCTCTCTGTCTGTGCCCCCCTTGACCCCCTCAGTACGTGCTGATCCTGGGGCTGCTGTTCCTCTGCCAGTTTGGGGTTTCCTGCACCTGCCTCGCCCTGGGCCGGGGGGCTCAGGTGGGTCACGGACCCCAAATGCACCCTAAATACCCTAAATTAACCCTAAACACCCTAAATTAACCCTAAACACCTCCAGGACCCCATAAACACCTCTGGGACCCCATAAACATCCCCTAAACAGTCTCGGGATCCCCTAAATGCACCCTAAATAACTTTGGGACATCCTAAATGCACCCTAAATGTCCCCGGGACCCCATAAACACCCCCAGGATCCCCTAAACACCCTCGAGACCCCATAAACATCCCCTAAACAGCCCTGGGATCCTATAAATGTCCCTGGGACCCCATAAACACCTCTGGGACCCCATAAATGCACCCTAAATCTCCCCAGGACCCCATAAAACTCCCCGGGGGGGTGGTCCCTGTGGCCGTGGGGGGGTTTTGGGGTTTTTTTGGGGTCCCTGACCATATTTCAGGGTCCCTGACAGTTTTTGGGATCCCTGTGTTTATGGAAGGGTTTTGGGGTGCCCTGACCATATTTTGGGGTCCCTGACCATACTTCGGGGTGCCCTGATCATATTTTGGGGTGCCCTCGCGGGTTTTTGGGGTCACTGACCATATTTTCGGGTCCCTGATGTATTTTTGGGTTCCCTAACCGTTTTTGGGGTCCCTGATCTATTTTCGGGGTTCCCTGACCGTTTTTGGGGTCCCTGTGCTTATGGTGGGTTTTTGGGGTTCCCTGACCATATTTTGGGGTCCCTGATGTATTTTCGGGGTTCCCTAACCGTTTTTGGGGTCCCTGTGTTTATGGGGTTTTTTGGGGATGGCCTAACCATATTTTGGGATGCCCTAATGGGTTTTGGGGGTCCCTGACCATATTTCGGGGTCTCTGATGGTTTTTGGGGTCGCTGTATTTATGGGGTTTTTTTGGGATGCTCTGATGTGTTTTTGGGGTCCCTGACGGTTTTGGGGTCCCCGTGTTTCTGGGGTTTTTTGGTGTCCCTGACCATATTTTGGGGTGCCCTTACCATATTTTGGGGTCCCTGATGTATTTTGGGGTGCCCTGACCATATTTTGGGGTTCCCTGACCGTTTTGGGG